>NC_056617.1:4768279-4929628 GCF_018340385.1 Cyprinus carpio | reverse complement strand
AATTTAAAAACTAATATTTATGCACATAAGTACATACAATAAACATCACGTTTGGATTTGTGAAACTTTATTGGGTTCACATAACAGGTAATCAATGGAAGTTAATAATAATAATTAAGAAAAAAAAATCAGTTTGAAGTCATTGGATTTTACATTTTCAAATTAAGCTGGACATCTTTAATTCTTTATGAGAGCCTGTTGCTGCCAGAGAATACTAATATATATAATATAATATATATATATATATATATATATATATATATATATATATATATATATATATATAATATCTGAGTTCCAACTTTTTCTCACAATTTTGACTTTTTCCACAATTCTGAGTTTATATCTTGCAAATATGAAAAAAATTTCTCAGAACTGGGAAAAAAAGAGATGTAAATGTAATTCTGAAAAGAAAATTCTGAATTGTGAGATAAAAAGTAGCATTTACCGTTTTTATTCAAAAAATAAACGAATTATGAGATTGAAACTCAGAAATCTGAGAATGCAGGATATAAACTAAGAATTTAAACTTTTTTCTCAAAATTCCAAGTCTTGCTATTCTGAGAGAAACAAAAGACACAACGAAATTGTGAGATTAGTTGCAATTACCTTTTTTATTCTGTGGCGGAAACCGCTTCCATAATTCTAGGATGGTCACATGTTGTAAGTTTTTAGGTACTAAACTTTAATCAAAATAATACATTAATATAACTGAATTTTTACTTTTTGTACTCATATTTGTATTGAGCTTTCTATGCGAGGACAACATCCACATCCGCACAAACTCTGATAGAGATGTTGAAGCTTGTTGACTCTCTTCATACTGAGGCTGAAATCCCCTTGAGAAGCTCCATCTGTCTCCTCTTGTCCTTTGCTCTGTTAATGGTCATTTTAAATAGCCGGCAGTACATCTCCATGGCAACAGGAGTGTCATCGTTGCCGGGCACTGGGTACGTGATGAGGCTGGGGTTACAGTTAGAGTCCACAATCCCCACCGTGGGAATATTCATTTTGGCTGCGTCCCGGATGCCGACGTGCTGCTGGAAGACATTATTGAGCGTGGAGAAGAACAGGATGAGGTCCGGCAGCCGGACGCCGGGGCTGTACTGTATGGAGGCGTTGGTGAGCAGACCGCCCTTCCAGTAGCGTGTGTGAGCGTATTCGCCGCACTCCCGTGCCGTCGTCTCTATCAGGTGACCGAACTGCCGCCTGCGGCTGACGAACAGGATGATGCCGCCGCGGTACGCCACGTGAGCCGTGAAGTTCAGCGCCCGCTGCAGGTGTTCTGCTGTCTGCTCCAGATCAATGATGTCTGTATCCAGACGAGAACCAAACAGATACGGTTCCATCAGCCTGGACACAGAAACACACAAAGTTCAGATTCTGTGACATTTGGCATGCTTTTTGTATGTATAAGTGTATATATATATATATATATATATATATAATAGAAATATGAAAAAAATACAAATGTGCAAGTGTGTTTATGTATATAATATAAATATAGAAAAATGCATAGAATTATGTATATGTGTGTATGTATATAATACAATACAAAAATTATATAATTGCATAGATTCCATGTAGTTTGTTAATTATACACACAGTTACAAATAATTTAAAATAAAAATAAAATTGATATAAATTATATAAAAACTGAATGTATTATTCATTATAAGAGTTATATTATTATAATTAATATAATAATGATTGTAAGAAACAACGTCACACTGAATATTTAATTCTGTTATCATTTACTCACCCTCATGCTGATCCAAACCCATAAGACTTTGGTTAATCTTTGAAACACAAATTTATTTGAATTTTTTTTTTTTTTTTTTTTACGAAACCTGAGAGATTTCTGTCCCTCCTTTGAAAGTCCAGGTAAACAAAACTTAAATGATCCAACAAGGTTATAAAGGTGTCATAAAATGAACCCAATTCTTGTGAAGAGATCTGACTGCTTTATATGATAAACAAAAAAAATGTGCCTTTTATTCACATCCACTTAGGATGCCTTTACAACCTTTTTGGATTGATCTCTTTAAAAAATATATTTCATTGCTTTTCAAAGATAAGCAAAAGTCTCATGGGTTTGGAAATACATGAGAGTGAGTGAATGATGGCCACATATTAATTTGGGGGTGAACTATCCCTTTAATGTCAATAGCCCACCTATGCCGGCAGCCTTTCTTATGTCCAAGATGGACACGGGCTTCAAACAAGTCCTTCAAGGTGAAGAGCTCAGACAATCGGAAGTAGTCGGGTTGAGTGAGTGGGAAGTTCAGGATCTTCTCTGCAGCAGCTGAACATATAACACAAACATACAGAAATAAGTATGAGCGTTGAATGAATATTATGTTACAACCTCTTAATAAGAGTCAAGTTTTTAATCAACATCATCTTCAGTGCTTTACTGAAAAAAACACATATATCAAAGCACATATTCACATTAAAGTCTACATTCCAAATTAAGAGGAATAATTCTATAAGCAAGCTGATTCTTCATGAAAAAAAACATGTGAACACACAGTTAAACAAGTGGATATCAAAACCTGACTGGTGACAGATTTTGTGTTGGAAAAAGAGTGAGATTTTAATGTATTTTATTTCCAAAATAAAGTTTTTACTCACTATAGTATTGCACTGTTTCATGTATTAAATACTAGTTAATTTTTAAACAATATTTGCATTCATTTTAAATTATATTTTTTAATTTATTTATTTTTCATTTTTTCTTTAAACGTTTCAAAGGGACCCCTGACACTCCCCTGTGGCCCCAAGTTAGAATAATGTTTCTGTACTATATATATATTGACAGAAACTATATCTCTAGGTCGCTGGGTTTTATATATTCTGTACGCATGTGTAATAATCTCTTCATCATTATATCATTGACAGTCTCACCGGTGTCTGGCGCTGCTGCAGCGGAGCTGAACGTCTGTCCGTGACATGAGAACACAGCAGAGACCAACCGAGGGCCCCGGAGAACCTGCCTTACTGAAACCGATCATATTCAATTCATTCATTAAATGATACATATATTTCTATCAAAAGTCTGTTGCAAAACTGCTCAGAAAGCCACTATAAAAACTATAATGTTTTATGTCCTTGCAAATCACAAGCAAGACGTTATATTATAATGTTGTTAATCGTTACTATAATATGGTTTACATAATACAATCTACCTTAAGTGTATTAACATTAAATAAAACACGTTTTATTTCACCTCCAGTTAAGACGCCCGCTGCCATGTTTCCCTTCGAGCTCCGCCCACTGAGCGTGAGGAAGAGTGCAGCATTGTGGGTAATGGTGTGCTTAAGACCGATAAAACCGTAGCACTGCATACCACACAAACTACAAATACCACAATAGCCAATATTTGAAACGAATAAAAACTTTATTGAAGGAACCGGTGTCAATTTGACTACAATGAACAATTTAAATAACTGGAATAAAGAACGTTTAATAAAATTAGTAACTGAAACAAAGAGACAAATAAAAACAAAATATAAAACAATAACAAACATATTTTTTAAATTTACTGTACTATACATGTACTCTGAACACGTGAACCTCATATTTTCCAGCGGCTTCAGTTTACCTGTAATAAAACCAAACATCATAGACAAGATCCACTAATGCTTAATAACCATAAAGTATCTAAATACGTCGTTTTATATTAACCGCTATAAACTGAGCCGTCGTTTTATATCAAGTAAAGTGAGAAGAATGCATTATGTCCTGTATTATCTGTGCAAGTGTATTTACCTGGTCACATTGATCACAAACTGCAGCCTTCGTTTAACTGTTTTGCTTTCCTACAACACACACACACACAGACCTTTTGGCAAACAATCATAAACTCAACCATCAGGTAGGCTATATATTCACTCACAAGCACTAGGTGGATCAAATCTGTGTTACATAAATGTTTGTGTGTGTGCAAGTAAATGCATGAATTTTTAATACAGTCTTTTTATGTACCTCTAGCTGCTTTTGAATATGAAGGCGCCTGGTTTGGAATTTCAGACTCCTCTCTTCTGTGTCCAGGGCAATATATGGACTTAACAACAACCCTGGATCTATAGAGGTGGACAAAGACCTGGAGCAAACAAAAGAAACAGATTTACACATTCATACACACACATCTGTGAGCTGCAAAGACTAATAACCAGTCTGATTGCTGATATTGTAAACACAAATTATATACATTCATACATTTGGCGACACATCTAAAACAATACTGTTTTTTATTTTATTTTTTATTAGGATGAGTTCACTGGGAATTTAGCGCTACAGGTTTGAAGCAACAAATCTATCATTTTACATGCTTTAAATAAAATCTAAACATCAAAATTTACAATAGAAACATGCAAACTTTTTAAAAACTTAACTGGATAATAGAAAGCCGTTTAAATTGAAACAAAAATCCTGCTTCTTGTACTGGTCTGATATATCATGCATGAACAACTTCAATCAAAACGGTTTAGTCACAAACACAGCATGTGGACACAACAAAGTAATAAAATATGCAATGTTCAATATTCAAACAAATAATGAAATAATTTATGTATCACATTACAGAATAAAGAAATCCTCTCATCTTTTGTGATGAAAAACGACAGGCCGTTCTTTTTTGTGTGTATCCTGATGAGTGTTTAAAAACATGAACATTCACAAGGACAGAACTGTAAAAAATAAAATAATATTTTGAATATTTGTCAGTCAGTTACACGTGATGCAAGGAAACAGACTGGCATTAGCTAGAAAGGAAGCTACTTTATATAAAGACACAACACAGAGGAAGCTTTGTAAGATACTGATTAGAAATTCACACATTCATGCATGCTCACACACACACACAGTGTAAGAACCGTACAGCCTTGTGTCTCAAAGTCAATTTTTATTATACATCTTCAGAGATACAGTTTGCATTTTGTTTCTCTGTGCAGAGCAGGGGACCAAAAATCCTTTTTTTTTTTTTGCAAAATATTTATGAAAACTGGCAATGCCCAGCATAGTCAGCATGAGTCTTTACTTTCTTCTCTTCTATGAACAAAAATAAATAACATTCTTTCATATAGGAAACACCTACATATAATAAGCAACAGAAACAGGAACCAAGAAACAGGTGCAGAGAGAGGGATGAGAGAGAGAGAGAGAGCAGTGTGACTTTTGAGAAGTATGCAAATATGTGCAAAAAGAGAAAGATGATTGAATTTTGAGACACTGAGAGAGAGAGTTTCCTCCTTTTAATTTGCAGTCTGATATAAATCTTTGAATGTTGTTCAGTGGTACAAAAATTACCTGGTTATTACACGAATATAAAATTCTCAACTAAGTACATAAAAAAAATGTGTTAGAAGGGAACATCATGAAAAAAAAAACATGCTTGTTGAGGACAAGTTAGTATTTCAAAGATTTAAAAATTACTGCTACTGCCGTTTATCTGTAAAATTTTAATACCGAGTAATTGGCCATTTTTCATACACATTCTACTGTATATACATATGTAAACTTAAAGGGTCTCATTCATGAAACAAGCAGAAGAAATTTGTCTATAAATTGTTCATCAAACTGTTCTTGTGTAGACTGTTACTTTGAATTGAATGGAGCAATTTATACAAAAAGGGTTTTGGGAACTATTTTAATGGAAATTCATTCTGCTTGTGTTTCACAAATGAGGCCCATCTTAGTCATTCACTGTTGCGCTGAGGAAATTTTCCTCATTTAGAAACCTCAGGGACTATTATAATGTTACTGAATGGTAACATTAAAATAGTCAGTTAAAATAGAGTAATGTTACTCTCAGAGGACAAGGGTCTTGAATGATGATGCTGAACCATTGTGGATGAATACTAAATGAATATGCACTGATGCAAACAAAAGCGTTTTCATTCTCTTGGCCTTTACATTCTACAGTCCCTCATACAGTTTAGTACATAAAGACGCAATTTGCATGTTTGTGTTTAACTTGTAGAATTTTTTGCAGAGAAAAAAAAAACTATTTCCTTATGGATAGGGTACATATTTAAACCTGGGAACTTTTTAACATGTAAACTCACCAATGAATGATATTGGCATCTTTTCATAAAACTTCGGTTTTTAATTGCGATTACTTTTCGTAGTCTAAAATAAGAATTTCTCAAAAAGCAAAGTTTGTAAAGCAGAATTCATTCAGAAATGCTGCAGCTGCTGCAGAGAAAATACAACACAAAAACAATAAAAAAACAAAGTTTAATCTCTCTTCATGACATCATGTCTGCTTTTAAATATATTTATAAATGTACAAAACATACAAAAAAAAAGGATGTGGTACACTCAAAGAGTCCTACATGACGTCCCATGGAACCTAAATCATACAGTACAAAAAGTCAGAAACATTGAAATGCAGGAAGAGATGCTGCAGTCCGTCAGGCTAATGCTAAAATAAAACAACTAATGCTTAAAGCCGAAGGAAAATTTCGGCTGTATGGTTGGGAATCTAGCAAAATACTTGCGATCATTAAACTCTTTCTAATTAAAGACATCGACAATTTGTTGAAGTCTTTCGTATCTAAGATCTTAGAGCATGGATATGTACTGGGGATTTGGCAACCATGTTCCCTCAACTGATGTGTGTGTGTGTTTGGAGAGAGGACAGGTAGGTACTCACTGATTATGGGGCTGCGTCTTCCTGTCTTTTGTCTTCTGATCTTTCCTTTCCTCATCTGACTCTACATCTGTCTCATCAACACATTTCTCTTCCTCATCTTCCTGCTCTTTCTCTTCCTTGCTAACACTTCCTCCCTCCCTTTGTCTCGCTCCTAAACATGCAGTGGACTCAGTCGGCTCAATCTGGCTGACCTGCAGGTGGTTTGTTTTTGCTAAGGGCGTTGGGAAAGCAGCCTGGTCCCGTTGTACCTGGATTACACTGCCGACCTGGTGGGGGTGCAGTACAGGGGTGGGCTGGCACAGGTGTGAGGTTGCGGGGGATAAGTGTGGTCTATCAGAGAGGGGTCGGTCCCTTTTAAGGCGGTTATGCAAGTAAAGTCCCTCTGTCCTGCCCCCAGGGGGCGCTGAGGTCGAGAGGTCACCACTGGTGACAGCACAGGAACTAATTTGAGGTTTCGAGATAGGCGAGAGACAAAGAGAACTAATGACATCCTTCAAAGGTATCCTAGTGGCTAACTGTACCCTCTGGCGGCTGACGGCAAGGTCATTACCGTCTGCCGAGGAAAGTTCCTTGACGTCGCTCATACTGCTGTTAACGGGTCTCATCAGGAATAGGTTCTGGTGTTGATGACCTGATGGTCGGGGCATCTCTGAGCTCACAGAGGGCGTAGTGAAGGAGTTGGGTTTGATGGTATGAGTTGTTGGAGTGTCCTTTCCTGTCTGGGAGCTGCCGTTCTTTGGATCTCTTGGGGTCGAGATCTCAAATTTTTGACTTTCGGTCCTCCTACAACCCATAATGCAAGAGCTGCCAGGTGTCAGGACTGGTCCCTCGTTGAGTTCTACAGGTGTATCCGCGGATCTTGCAGGTGTGCCCATGGATTCCGCTTGTGTTTCACTTTTGAAGAGTCTACCAGAGGTTGATGCTGAAGCAGAAACTGGAGTTTCAGAATCTTGTTGTGAAGTTCTGGTTTAACGTCACACTCTGTAGGTGAGGTCAAGGAGTCTACGGCCCTCTTCCTCCTGTTTGGTGTTTGCGGTGAGAGGTGTAGACTCCTTGGCTCTTTCAGCTAGAAATCTCCTGATCTCTTGCTCAATGCTATCATCGCTGTCCACAGAACTGTCGTCGTCTTCTGCATGCAGACTGGAAGAAGGTATGTCCACATCTTGAGTCTTAGGAATCCCACCATTACCAGTCACCTTGTCAGGTTGTGCAGGGCTTTTAGATTCTTTGATGTTCTGGACTTCTGATTTGCCTTTAACTGCTTTTGCTTTTATGACCCTTGTCATTTTTGCTCTGAATGTTGAGTGTTTCTTTGCCACCTTTCAAGATGCCAGACTTAACAAGCTTGGAAGGGATACTCTTCAGGTCTGTAAAAGGTTTCTGTTTTTTCATAGCATCCAAAGATGAACCCTCGGAAGGTCTGGTGCTTTTTCTCACCTTCATGTCCCTCACTTTCTTTTTGACTTTTTTCTTTGTCTTAAGCAAGTCTTTAATTGCGGCATCTAGATCCTCGTCACTGTCCAGGGAGCTGCTTTTGCCACTGCTGTCATTTTCTCTCTGAGCCAATAGCAGTCTTCGGACTGGACATACTGTAAGTGGAACCTTTGTCTTTGAGTACACTACTATCAGTACCCTTGCGAGGTGGGGAGTTCTGCTTCGGTTTGCTGATTTTCATGGTGGTTAGACTACTTGAATGGGATGTCACAGTGGGTGTAGTTGAAAGCTCTGGTCTGGTGGAGTCACTATGATTTAGAGGTGTCCCTGGAGGCTCCTCTTTAATATTCATAACCAAAGTCACCATCTCTAGAAGGTTGCTTTGTACTTCTTTGAACTTGCGTTTTTTTGACAGGGAGAGCCTCACTGATTTATTCGGCTGGGTTTCCTTCATCTTCTTCTTTGGCTCTTTGCTTGCAGTGGGATCTCCTGAAGCTTGTGGAGGTGCAACTGTTGTTGTTGGAAGCTCTTTGTTCATCTTTGCTTTATGCTCCAAAAATTTCCTTATCTCTTGTTCAATGCCGTCCTCACTGTCAACAGAGCTTTCATCACTTTTATCTGCAGATGGTGCAACAGTGGGGAATGTTGGCATCTGAAGCAAATTTCTGTTAGCAATGTTTAAGTTGGACTCAAACACCTCGGGCATGACGGTTTTGGAGATGTCTAGAATAGCTTCAGCACACATCAGCTCAGCAGTGTTGACCTTCAGGCTGGAATGGATCTGATGTTCAGTGTGGGTTTGTTTCGAGTTTGAAGGGGGTGGTGCACACCCTATGACTTTAGAGCCCTGGGATGTACACTTGTTCAAAAAGTGGCTTACACCCAGTGGTGTAGGGAGATTAGACTTCTTGGTTATCAACTTCTTCTTGCTCTTCTTGGACAGTGCTTTGAGTGGCTCAGTGCTCATGCAATCAGAAGAAGCGACGGCTGGTTTGCTACGTTGCACAGGCACAAGTTGGGCAGATTTGAGAGGACTTTTCTTTTTCTTCTGCTTGTGTTTTTCTTCCTGGAAGCGACGGATTGCTTCCTCAATACCTGCATCGCTGCTCGATTCAGAGTCGTCCCTTTGTCGTGAAGATCTCAGGGCATCTTTGTCACCTTCCTGTTTTTGTTTTTTCTCTTGCTGGAATCTCTGAATCTCCTCTTCAATTCCATCATCGCTGCTTGAATCGAGCCATTCCTCTTCCTCTTTAATGACGAGACGAGGTGGAGATCTGTCCATCTCTGAAGACGAGGAAGATCCTTTCTTAGCTCTGGGTGGAGGAGACTTTTTTACAGGCAAAACTTTACTTGTGTCTGCTTTTAAAGGGATTTTCTTTGCTTAGCTTCTTCTTCTTGACTTTCTTCTTAAGGGGCTGCGTCCCACTTAAGGCTCTCTGTATATGATTGCTTGCAGTTAGCACCTTACCACTACTGGAATGTGTGTGTTGTTTAGCAGCATCTTGGACAGCTGGTTCCCTCCGCTGAAGCTTGGGCGCTGGGGGCGAACTTGCCATCGGATCCCCTTTGCGCTTGTGGTCCCCACCTTCTCCTTCAAATACTCCTGAATGGCCTCATCAATGCCTCTGTCCACAGAATCATCACTGTCCGAATCATCGCCAGTATCAGATCTGGCGGGCTGTGGCTTAGTGTCTGCTCCTGTTCGCCGGGATCTGGCAGAAGTGTCCATGAGTCGCATTTGACCCTTGTAGTCAACCTCGTGGCTGGAATGAGCAGCCTTTTCAGTCTGCATGTTTTCGCTCATGTCCGAAGACTGGGTGCTGTGGAGGCTCTCTATAATCATCTGGATCTTCTGTGGGATGGGGGGTGCCGCTAACAGAGGCAAAGGTCGCTGTCGGAGGCACTGTCATTGAAAAAAGAGGGGGCAGGCTGCAGCTCTTATTGGACCTCCATTCGAGTGAATAGCCCCACCACTGGAGGAACTGTCTTCAGGAAACATTCTAGAAGGTCGGAATGGAAGGGATGTAGGTGCATGGGGAAGACGCTCCACCGGTGATCTTGTTTTACATTCTTAAATGGAAAGAACAGAATTTGTCATTTTAACAACCTTCTAAAATTCTAAAACATTGCATTACAACATAAGCAGTGTTTAACAGAGTGATTAGAGCATCATTTTAAACTAATAGGGATACATTTTTTAAAAAACATTAATGGTAGGTGGGACCAGGGAGAGTTGAAGTTTGTGTCATTTTTGAACAACAATTATCTACCGGGATGAAATCACCATCATACAACAATTTAAAAAAAAAACAACAAACATTCACATCACTAATGGATTATAATAATGCAATCAGGTTATAAAATATCAACTTACAGAACTTTTGTCATCAGAAGATTCTCGTTTAATTTGACATGCATATTTGCTCAAAACTTTAATCTAAAATGTATATTGAAAGAAGAGAAAAAAAAAAGAACTAGAACAATTTCCCCAATGATCAGACAGGAAGGGTTGTACCAAGTTTGGGGGGATAGTAATATATGTATGCTCACATTTAACACCAGTAGTTAGCACATATTTGGGAACAAAAATTATTGAAAAGACTAATTGTAAAATAAAAAATAAAAAAATAAAAAAAAAACTGGTGGGTAACTGACATTAAAGCAAAACAGATGTTACAACCATTCCCCAGTCTCCCTATTACAGGCAGCGCTGCTGTCACAAAAAATTTAAAGAGCCTGGTATAAAAATTATGGGTGTGCTCCCCAGGCTCCAGGGCAAATTAGTAGGCCCACAAATCAAATATGGGTCAACGGCTGGGTCAAAAGATAGCAGAGAAAAACAATGCTAAATGCAAATAAAAATATGGCAGTTAACCATATAATCCTGTACTTTTTTTTAATCAAATTTTAATCAAACAAATTAGTCTTTCACTTGGTGGTATGGCTAATACTAATTCATTAGTATTGGCCAAAGTGTTTTTTTTTGTTCCCATGTAGACTGGTCAATCACAATTCAATGTTAATAGTAAGCTAATTATACAAACATCTAAAAGAGTCTGATAATGAAAAATTTGTGGGGGGATATTCCGCTTTATTGGCTATTTATAAAACAATATAAGCCTATTAAACATTATGAATATCATGTTCTGTAATTTTAAGATTAAGATTTGTAAGATTTAAACACCAGAACAGATGTTTCAGTGGTACGAGATACAAACCCCTGCCGATAATTTGTTTATGAATAGAAAGACCAAACCAAATTGTGTGGGTTTTTTTTTTTTTTGCCAAACTAATTATCATTTACGAACAAGCAGCGATGTTCGAATGCCAAATGAATGAGCCGGTACATTTTAGTGAATCAAAGGACAAACAAACACGACCGGTTGTAGTGGAGCACTGGTACGAACTTCGAAACGAATGAATCTTATGGACTGATTCTTTTAGTGAATCACTTGTGATTCGGAGCCTTTGCTGAATGAATCTGAAACTGTAAAACTATTACTTTCTTTACTTTTAATTAGCCAAGAACTGCCAGTGTGTTATGTTGTTGTTAACGCTTAGTGTAGTTACAGTCTACTTTGTCTATAATATGACAAAAATTACGAGCTTTGATTCAGTGGGCGTTTTATATAAATGACTAAATGAAATGATATACATGTATTTTAATAATTTAGTTATCTTTATATTATATATATATATATAGTTAGAATCAATTATTGGAAACTATTTACACCATAGAAATCCGTGTACAAAACATTTATTTGTGCTTTGTTACGTTTTTGCTGAAAGATATCATCACTTGAGGAGAATAAATACGAACAAGAATTACATTTATTTAAATTTCTCATCCGTCCCAAAGTACTAAAAGAATCACCTAATGGAACTGTTAAACGAATCAGAATCGTTAAGAGGAACCAGAATGGCTATATTCATATTGATTCCTATTGCTAATTTTAAGGGTGCACAGGCTACATGCTTCGATACCCGAGCGGTGCCGTAGCCGAGGCCCCTTCGCCGCCCTTCAACCGTTTTCATCTCCTCAGACAATAAACTCCCGTAAAGTTATGACAAAAATAACTCCCTCAGCTGAACGGAGACATTTGTATCTCATTTGCACTTCAACTGCGAGAGAAACTTGTAGTGTTTTTTTTTGTGCTTCTGCAACCCGCCGTCAGAGCCCCGTCTCACCGGCGCACCGGGCTGTCCCTGCGCGCAGCTCGCGGCTCTGCCTGCACTCCAAAACCGGGGGAGCGGAGCTAAGAGACACCGTAGAGGAACCAGCGTCTTCCCGCCTGCCGGCCACGGTTGTCTCCGGCCGTGTTTACACTCGGTTATTTTCAAAAGAGGGTCTGTTAGGGGGAGGCTCGGAAGTCGTGCGTTTAAATGTGACATTTAATAAACCAACCCCTTAAAATGTAGCAAAGAAAGGGAAGGAGGAAAGCTTAAGTCCGCCTCGAGATGTAACGTTAAGCGCCGAGGACGCTCGCGGGGCCCTCTTCACTTCTCGCCGGTTTTTCATTTCGCAAAACCCTCTTTTGTATTGTCTCTCCAGCGAAAAAACATCACAGAAAGTAACAGCACGCTGCATACAAGCGACATATAACGAGATGATGCTTCCCTTGCTACTGATGAACAGTTGTTTGCAGTTATCATCCAGTGGTTACAGATCCAGCCTTTTGTATTCTAAGCACATTTTTTGGAGCGTTCTACACACGGGAAGCGGGCGCGCGCAGCCGCGCGCCGCGAGAAGACGCACCTTCCGAAATCCACTTAAAGGACACACAGTACAGAATAACTGACGAGAATTGTGTTGTGTTGTGATGTACATGTTTTATTTTTTCCTTTCACAACGTTTTTTTTGATCTATTTTGGTTATGTTTGATGGAATGTTGAAGGAAAACGCGACAAGTCTCCAGCATGCATGTGAAAGTTGTTGAGAGAAGGTACACAGTTGCAGATCTGAAATTCATGGAAGCATCGAGCATAAAATTTAAAACAGGAACATTAATGACTTTATCTCACCAATTAAGACTTTTCCCCCTCCCAGTAATGAGATATAAATTTATTTACAGAATTGAGGAATAACTGGCTATTGCTTAGAAAAAAAAAGTATGAATTATAGAAAAAAAAAGGTAGCAAATTTATTTAGTTTGTTGTGGAAGCAAAAACAGAATTACGGAGATATAAAACCTGAACTTGCTAGGGGGGAAAATGAATTGTGAGAGTAAAATAGTCGCAAGTAGACCTGTGTATATTATATTATTATTTGCTTTAATTGTTAACTTTATAGTCGTTAGGCAAAATAAGGAAAAAAATAATGAGATTTAACCACAGAAATTATGAAGAAGAAAAAAAAAGGAACTTTGACAGAATTGTTGGTGTGATATAACTGGTAACATTGATCACAGAGAAAAAACGTTTGGAAAAAAGTTAAACATCAAAAAGTTGTTTTGGTTTTTTCCATTGGGCGCAAAAAGAAAAAAAAAATCCATCACGGTAATTGTGAGCTCAGTATTTATTTGTTTATTTAGTTTTCCTTGCAATTTTCTGACATTTCTTCGTTCTCAGAATTTTCTTCTCTTCTCCCCCCCCTCCATAGTTTAATAAATCTACTTAGGCAAAAGACCACCCCTCAATATATTAATGAGTTTGTCCACCGCAATTGTTTTAAGGACTGTACTATAAAAAACTAAAAAAAAAACCTAAAAAAAAAACTAGTAAATACAATTAGGATGTCCAAACAGTTTATATTTAATTGTATAGTATATATATATATAACTTTAATATATTTTTGACCTTTTTAATTTGACAGTGGGGTTAACCTGAACGGCTGATTAAATTGCAGGCACATTGTGAAAATGTTCCTTTTTTTATGCTTCCTTTTCTTTAGTGCTACGACAAACAGATCCACAGTTGGGCAAAAAAGCGGCACCGTGCATTTAATGAAAATGATTTCTATTTTTTTCCTTTTTTCTCCCTGGCCAATAATAATTAAAATATTGAATAGCTTTTTTTGTATACATGACTTTTCGGTTTTTCTCGTACAGTTTAAAAAGTTTATTATCTGATATGTTCTGAAAAGAAATGGATGTTAAAAACACAATTTTTGATTATACTGAAGATGAAATTTATTTACCAGCTATTTAAACCATATTTTGGCTATTATCATTAATTCATATCATCTTTCGAAAGCTTTTTAGAACAATTATAGCGCGATGATCCCATATTGATTAATTCTAAGCATTATTTTTTGTTAGGATATCAGACAGAACAAATATGTGCTTTATAAGAAGATAAATGCTTCCATGAGAAATGATTTTGCAGCAGTATTTTTGTGGATCAGTCCTACAGAACATTCTCTCAACATTTGCATTTCTCTTTTTTTTCTTTGGCTGTTTCTGTGTTTCACAACCTCACCACCCGGCTCAAGCTCGCACCTCTGCGCCAGCCATCAACAGAGACATGAACTCTGTTGATCCTTTAGTTTTACACTCAACTCTTATTTATGCATCATAAATCTGACTTACTAAATTATCATTAGATTATTATCTTTTTATCTATTCCTGAAACTGAGACTCCTCGTTTTGTTCTTGATTTCAGGAATAGATGAAGCATCAACAAGTGAGTGAAGTGACATTCACGCAAGATATGGTGACCCATACTACTCAGAATTCGTGCTCTGCCATTTAACCCATCCGAAGTGCACACACACACAGAGCAGTGAACACACACACACACTGTTGAACACACACACCGGAGCAGCGGGCAGAGCAATTTTATGGCTGCGGCGGGGTGCCCGGGGCAGCAGTTGGGGGTTCGATGCCTTGCTCAAGGGCAACTCAGTCATGGTCTGAAGGTGGAGAGAGAACTGTACATGCACTCCCCCCCACACCCACAATTCCTGCCGCCCGAGACTCGAACTCACAACCCGTTCCTTCGATTGGGAGTCCGACTCTCTAACCTTAGGCCCTACGACTTCCTAGACTTCTCCCAATTAGTTATTAGGTGAATACATCGCAGTGTTATTTTATCGATGTATTTTTATTATTAATATTTACAATTAGTTTTACTTTTATATATAAATTTCATACTTTTTTGTCTTTCCATTCAAACTTTTTTTACATCCTCTTTCTCTCTGCTCTTTTATATATATATATGTGTATTGTAGTAAATGCTGGGTTTAAAACAAACCAACTCGGGTTATTTGGCAACCACAGCTGGGTTAATATTGGGACAGAAGACACTGCTTGGGTTAGATAAATTGACCGCACAGGGTGAACCCCAGCATTTTGGAGTTAAAAAAAATACCCAGCTTCTCTTTTTGTTTTTTTTTTTCATTTTTAAGTAATACTAATAAGTACTAACAGTAATACTGATAATAAAAAAAGATTTAGGTTATAGTTAGAAAATAATATCCATCAAAAGAATATATGATAAATTCTTAAATTTATCTAAATTTTCAGTTTTTTATTTTACTTTCTTACTATTTATTATTAGTTGTATTATTAGTATATGTAGTAATTTTGCCATGTGTGTTTGCGTTTGTATTTATTATTTATTTTTATATTTTTTAGCTTAATGTATTTTATTTTCAGTTTGAGTTTTTATTGATTTCCTTTTTAATTTTAGTGCTTCAACTTTGGCAGTTAGTTGACAAGGGCAATATTTCAAAATTTTCACTTCGATAAAATTTTTCATATAACTACTTCTGTTTTCTTTTTATTTCACATTTATTTCAATTAACAAAAATGTTTTTAAATAGTTTTAGTTAATGATAATAACCAATTCAATAACATATTCATTCCCACACAACTGTAAACCAGACAGTCAAATTGTAAACGTTCTCTCATATTGTTATTGTTGAAGGGATGAATATGTAAAAAGGTTTGATGCAGATATTATTTATGTTATTCAACTTTAGCAGTTCTATTGCTTTGAATGGTTATGTAGCAGTTTTGTACACATGCGTGGCGGTCATGTTTACTAGTGCGAGAATAAAAATGGCAGACTGACTTTTCTAGCTCCAGAAAAGCATTAGCATTGATGTTTTTTTGTGTGTGTTGGAGTTTCTGAATGCTGTGCTGATCATTTACTCAAAACTAACTTCATCTCTCTTTCATCATTTTATAGTTCAAACAGGTGACTTAGAGTAACCTCAGCTCTACTGTAGCTTCATCACATTTAATCTCTACTGGACATGTACTTTTTTATCTTAATGGATTTATTGTTTTATCATCTAAGAAGTTTCGTATCAGTTGCAAGGTCTGTGACTGAAAAATTTTGGATCTTGCATGTTGTGTGAATCATTGTGAAGAAAGGTATGTATGCAATGCATGTGTGGGAGGAAAAGAGCTGGCTAGACGTGATCTTCAGTTGATGATTTGGCGGATGATTCAGATGTGTTTCGCTGTCTATTTATAATTTTTACCTGCTGTGTCTCTTTCTCGTCCTGCCTGTTAACACCTATCCAGCCCCGTCAGTCGCAGACATCTCTGTCTCTCTTCATTCCTATTCGTATCTCGCCGATCATTCTAGCTGTTTTTTAGGCTGAATGGGCTTTATACTGTTGCAGCACCTGGATGATCAGGCTATTCCTCCCAGATGGGACTGACATTTGTCACTTAATTTTTTAACAAAGCACACAAACAAACACAGATCTGATCTAATACACATGAATTTACTAACTGGATTAAAATAGCATTACTAACTGGACATACCGTAATCAGGCTGTCCAAAACACAATTAAGGCGCTTGATAGCAAAGACACCATTAAATTAAATGTTTACTATAAAAATAAGTTTTTTTCAAAGTAGATAAAAGATGTTTTACAGACAATACCAATTCAGTCAACTCAATTAGTATTAATTATGTACAATTCACTTTGCTGTGCAAGTGAAAAATTGTTTTAAAATCTTTTTTCTTCATGTTAATGTGAAGCACGCAAAACAAGTACATATACATATGCACACCTACAAAACATATTTGAAAAGCATTCAGCACAAAGCGTTTAAATCAAAGGGTCATGAGAAATCTAAATGAAGTAAAATGTGTCCAGACTTTTGCGCAGACTGAAAATCTTGCATTGAAACATTTGTTTATACGGCCTCTGGACACCATTGTACCTTCCTTGGACTGGCAGAAGCAGCTTGGATAGTCTGCAAATTACAAATTCTTCACTCAATGCCACGAAGAAGACAAACGAATTTGGAACAAACCATGACTGGTGAGTAATTGATGAACTGATACTTAAAGGTTTGTTGTGCACCTAGTTGTTTGTCTTAAAGTAATGGTGTCTCGCCAAAAATGAAAAGTTGCTGGGAAAATTTATTCAGCCCTGTGCTATCCAAGATGTAGGTGAACAGATTGGGAGAAATTTCGCATTTACCATCATTTGCTCCCCAATGGATCCTCGGCAGTGAAATGGGTGGCCGTCAAATTAGAGGACCCACCGATGATTAAAACATAACAATAATTCACAAGTATCCAAAACCACTCCAGTCCATAATTAATGGCCTGAGGTTGAGTACATTATCAGCAAATTTAAATGTTTGAGTGAACTGTTCCTTTAATGATGTATTCCATCAAGAGCTATAAACAAAAGAATGAATATCGGCCCAACCATCCCTTGTCTCTCAATCTTTCTCTAACTTGGCAATCTTGTGAAAAACCAATGAGGAAGGAAGAGAGACATTTTAGGCAGAGAGATAAGGGTGAATGAGTATTTAAATGAAGCGTGTTTATTATTCAAGAGCGATGTAAGAGTGAGAGAAAATCTAAGAAATTGCACAGGAGCATCATTACCAATGATTTAGTGATGATAAGAAAAGAGGGGAAAGGGAAAAATCGAGAGGGAGACAAAATAAGCAATGTCCGGATGAACGAAATCAGATATGTGCCGCTAAACAAGTTTGTTTCCCCTAGGGATTTTTGAGCTGCCAATTTCTCTGATGAAATATGGCCCAAAGTTTCAAACCGCAGCAGATTTTATCTTGGCTGATAATTGTCTTTAGATTTATGGATGTTTTTTGAGTGATTTATTGTAGGCAAGAAGGTCCCTGTAAGCCCGGGTTACAAGGACACCTTTAACTCAGCAGAGATTTTGCATTATGCCTTTTGAATAAGTACTACACCTATGTGTGTGTTTGACCTGCCAGTAGGGCACACACGGGACACACACACACACACACAAACAACACGGGTTAAAGCAACCAAAGCCAACCTTGTAACGAGATGTTTGCCTTTGGCCCCTCAAAGTTTGTTTTATTCAGACCAACTTCTAAACACACACACAAAAATTTTACTTTGTCCCCTTGAAAATGACTTTGCTCCTCACCTGAATGTGTACTGTACACTTCCACAAATATGTGGGATTTCTATTTTAGCAGAGTACAGTTTACTATTTTTTATAGTTGGCTATAGTTCAAAAGGCTCCAAAAGTAAAAAAAAAAAAAAAAAACAAAAAATACTTTTTATACCCAGAGAAACAAGGAGTAAACCGGTGCTAGCCAATGATCTCTCCTGAGAAATTTGTGCTGTTTCAAGTATTTTGATTTATACACTTAATAATACAGGGGTTTAATTTATTAACATTAATTTAATGCATTGGGTATCATGAAATAACAATGAACTGTAGATTTACAACATTTATTTTCTAGGTTAGTGTCTAGAATGTACAATTTCTCCACATGCTAATGCTTTTTTTAGCATTAAAGTTGTATAATAAGCTCATGTTTAATGGACAAACATGAATTAACAATGAGCAGAAGTATATTTTATTGAATTGACATCAGATTAATAAACACTGTAAAATTGTTGTTTCTGTGTAAGTTCATCATGCGTACTGCGTGTTAATGATGTAAGTGTTATATTTTTAAAAAGTGTAATATTTTTAATATAAATATTTGGATTTAGTAAAAAGAAAAACATGCTAAGTGTTTAAAAATCATGATGTGTTGCGCAGTGAAATTAAATATTAATGTGTGAAAGTCTCACTAATGACACTGATTTACGACGTGGATGGATAAGAGCGCTCTCGTCCCGGTTGCGGGGACTCTTATTTTGACGGAACGCAGCTCATACGGTGGGGTGCTTCAGAGTGCGCGCGCGCCGCGATCCAGTCTTGCATCAGCCGTCATCTTCAGAGAGAGAACGGTAGCTGTGAAATTCCCTGACTAAATTCAGTTTGATCTTGTTATGTTCCTATGAGTGTTTAAAGTTGTGGTAGCTCCAGAGAGAAAAGTGGAGTACTATGATTCACTGTCACTCACAGCCGAGTTGATTGCTGTTTGCTGAGATAGAGATGTGGAGAGAGATTATGACACAAAGCGGATGCTAATGCAAAGTATAGAAGTATTTAGGTTCATCAATTACAGTGTAATTATGTATAATTATTATACATGTAAGCTGTGGATTATGTTCATGTTCTGCTGTATTCAGCGGCAACATTGTGTTGATGTTTGGGGAAGCCAATAGTTTTAATGCCATTTATGTTGTTATGAGTGTGATTGTGATAAGAAAGAAGCATTGTTTGTTAGAGCATATCTTTTATTTGTTTGTTACAGACCACACACTCATATGCTGACACTCCTCAGGACATACAGCAAAGACGATACCACTTAGTACCCATATACATGCTCATCTTCGATCTGTGCACAGAGAGCACTGTTTAATAACAGCCTTAGGATCGGGCTCCCCCTCTTCATATCTTGTATAAATAAATCTGTTAACTGGATTCCTTCTCCGACGTTGGTGTTCTTACCGACACACCCGACCAGCGTCACATCATTAGCAACAGCTAGTCCCGTACAGTCTAGCCCCCAGTAAGATTGTTTGGTCCATCTGAGCGATCAAGCTGCCTCCGGGAACATGCAACAAATTGGAGCCATCCTGGGTCCCATCGACTCGACGCTAAGAGGCACGGAGACCGCCAAGTATCTTGAGGACTATAGTTGGTCAGTGAGACAACAGACACATGTCTCATCTGGTACAAGTTTGTTACAGCATATGCATGATCTAGAGGGGTGGAGCTCTCACCATGAGGGAGCGGCTATGATGATGCCCGCTGAAAGAACACATGTCACAAGGTCCCCTCGTCAGGTTCAGTGGGAGTCTGATATTAGTTAGCATGATGAAGACTACTCTCCCAGCTATGATACACGTTCAACTGGCCGACGTGCAGAGTGGACAGACACTCCGACACCCTTTGCAAGAGACGAAAATGAGCTGTATGAGATAAGTAGAGAGAACACATCATTATGCCGATCAGAAGAGAAAAGGCAGAGCGGCCATGCACAGCTTTGGAGTATTCAGAGGGAAATGCATTCTCCGGTAGCCTCAGTTAGGACAGAGCAGGGGGCACGACAAGAATCGTGGCCAGTACCACCCCCTCCTATAAAGGATCACTTTTCGACCCGAAGGGAAGAAGAGGAGTATGACGACTGGCTGCCGCCTCCACCATGGCCCTCTGCTGAACCACCATCAATGCCTCCAGAGGGTGAGGAGACCCAGCAAAGTATAGAGTTGTCTAGTGAACAACGGTACCAGGAGGTTTGCTTTCCTGGATCGGGCCATCAACTTTCCACTCGTGCCTATTAAAGGTTTGAGCGTGCTTCTCGGAACAAGGACCGAACTTCTTGACACTAAACGCGTTATTGATTGAGTGGGCTCGAAACGCACAATGCTTCCTTCCAGAAGTCTGTGACCGACTTGGTTTTGCAAGTGTAGACAGAGTATCGTGTCCTTCGACAATACGACAGGATGTCCAAACCTTGAAGGATCATCCGTCTCATTCTGCATAGCACCCCTGCACATCCCAGAAGAAGAAGTTTTCAGGTAGCCGAGGCGTTCAACCTCACAGCGTCTCAGTCTTGGCTGATCACTCAATATACCATCTCCATGTTGAAGAGGAAATATAAGCATCTGGCAGACCTCCCCTTATTGAACCAATTCGAGCATTTGTCAAGCCACTTGTATTGATAGTAGCGGATCACACCCATCTGCTCGCTCCAGTCGAGCCAGTGAGGTTAGGCCCCTCCAGGGGGACCCCGGCAGACTATCCGTACAAGACGGGTTGGACGCTTCAAGGGACCGACTCACCTCATCCAGTGGATAGCATGACGCAGACAGAACAGTGCCATCCTTACCAGTGTTTCACCGCAGACAACAGGAGTGTGATGAGAAATGTTGAGAAACTCTGGGCAGATGGATGTGCCTGCCTTTTCAGAGGGACAAGAGGCAGCCAGATGAGATCGAAGGTTAAGACAAGGAGCAATAGAGCACCTGGAGGCAAAGACAAGGAGGGTTTCAGTTGGCTGGGACATCTTTCGGTATGCTACTCCGTTGCTACGAAACAAGATATGCCCCTGTTCCACGCATCCAAAGAGGCGGTTCTACTGAGCTTGAGGAGTACAGAGAAAAGATTGGCTAAGGATCCCGCAACGTGCCAAAGCTTACTGTGAGGCAGTCAATGTCAGCTGGTACAATATAGGAGCTGTTAAGAAGGTGGGCCCAGATGAAGATCTTCAATGACTGGTGAATCATGGTACATACCTCATCACCTAGTTAGCCATAATGGGAAGAACCCGGCTTGTTTTCAACTGTTCCTCACCAGTTTCGTGGACTGAATCTGAATTGATGCCCTTCTTCAGGACCGACCTGGGCGCATCTCTTCTTGGGGTCCTGCTGCGCTTTAGGCAACAACAGCAGTAGCAATTAGTGGAGATATCAGGGGTATGTTCCACCAAGTCCAGCTTCTGCCAGAAGATACGGCCACTTCTCAGGTTTGTGTGGAGAGATATGAAGCGAGAGGATCCCCCTGATACCTTCGAATGGCAAGTTCTGCCTTTGGTACCCCTGCTCACCTTGTTTGTGCCACCTTTGCTCTTCAACGGCATGCTAGAGATCACACAGTGTTCCAGGGGATGGTGTCAGAGACTCTGTAGAACGCTGTTTCTACGTTGATAATTGCCTTCAGAGCGTGTCAACTGCAGCTGAAGCCAGAGGATTGGTCGACAAACTCAGGGAGACTCTGGCATCGGGTGGATTTGAGATCCGTCAGTGGGCATGTAACATCCCGAGTGCCATCGGACATCTGCCAAAGGAAGCAAGGTCGGACAGTATCAGTGGAGCGCATGGCTCTCACATGATGACACAGGTCTGTCTGAATCAACTCTTGGACTTAGTTGGCATTGGGAATCAGACATCTTGGGGTATAAGAGCCGCCCACTGGACTATGGCATACTGACTATGCGCATGTGTATAAGTTCTAGCTCGGCAGTATGACCCTCTGGGTTTCATATTACCCTACACAACCCGCGCCAAGTTGCTTGTCCAAAGAATGTGGGATAAGCACCGTCACTGGGACGACCCCCTCCTCCCTCAGGAGCTCCAGTTAGCTTGGAAAGAGTGGGAAGACGAACTCCATCTGTTGCCTCGCATAACCTTACCTCGATCTTATGTTCCAGCTCACGTGGGTCAAACCGGTTTGTCTCTAGACAGATCCACATATTCAGCGATGCGTCGGAGAAAGCCTATGGCTCTGTTTCTTACCTGCGGACCGAGGATGCCCAAGGCCAAGTCTACCTGTCCTTCCTGGCAGCGAGATCAAGAGTCGCTCCCCCGGCGACAACACTCCATTCCACGTCTTGAGCTCTGCGGTGCTCTAACAGCAGCCCAACTGGCAAAGATGTTGGAAGGGGAGCTGACCTTGAAGATTGATAAGACTATACTTTGGAGTGATTCAACTACGGTGCTTACCTGGCTGCAGTCGGAGTCGTGCCGTTTCAAGGTATTTGTGGGCACCCGTGTAGCTGAAATTCAGGAGCTCACGGAACCCAGTGCCTGGCGGTATGTGGACTCCTCACTGAATCCAGCCGATGATGTCACGCGGGGTAAGACTCTTGGGGAGCTCGCCGTGCCTAATCACTGGAGTCAAGGGCCCCCTTTCCTCCTCAAGGGACCCCACGAATGGCCATCTCAATTACCTAGGCTGCCTGATTCAGATTTGTCAGAGTACAGGAAGTCAGTTTCCTGTGGTATTGTGACTAACGGTGACTGGCCATGTTCTCTACAGGGTGGCCAACACACTTGGAAGGATCTGGTTGAGGCTACGGTGCGTGAGCTTCACGGGGCGGCAGGACTGGGTAGTGAGGTTACTGCTTCAGACTATCATCAAGCAGAAATGATCATCTACAAGAGAATCCAGCAGGACTGCTTCCCAGAAGAACTGCTCCACCTCAAGAAGGGCAAGTCAGTACCAAATAGTAGTCGACTACTTACCTTGTCCCCAGAGTTAGCCCTGAGGATGCGATCATACGTGTTTGGTGTTAGATTGCGGCGGGCTGAAGCTCTCGATTCTGCTTTTAAACACCCGATCGTCTTGGATCCCAGTCATCCAGCCACCAAGCTCCTTATACAGGACTATGACACTCGTCTCTGTCACCCTGGACCTGAACGGGTTTACGCAGAAATGCGTTGCACTTTCTGGATACTGCACGGGAGAGAGGCAATTCGTCATATACAACATCTCTGTAAGGAGTGTAGGAGATGGAAGGCCAAGCCATCGGTGCCCAAGATGTCAGACTTACCCAGTGGCCCGTCTGCGTTTATATAAGCCAGCCTTCTATTCCCACGGGTGTGGACTGTTTTGGGCCTTTCCAGGTGAAGTTGGGACGCCGCTCTGAGAAGAGATGGGGCATTATTTACAAATGTCTCACCACACGAGCGGTGCACCTGGACCTCTTACACAGCTTGGATTCAGACTCGTTTCTAATGAGCCTCAGGAGATTCATTGCCCGTAGAGGTACGCCAGCTGAACTGTACTCGGATCAGGGCACAAATTTCAAGGCAGGAGAGAAAGAGCTTCGTGAGACATTTGATGGTCTATCCTCAGAGCTTCAGCAACTTCTAGCGAAGCAGAAGATTACTTTCCACCTCAACCCCCCAGCAGCACCCCATTTTGCTGGGGCATGGGGAGCGAGAGAGATAAGATCAGTCAAATCTGCTTTGTATACAGTTATAGGAGCTCAGCCAGTCTTTGAAGAAGTACTCCGTACCGTCTTGTTGGAAGTCGAGGCGATACTGAACACAAAGCCACTGGGATATACCTCAGCCAATATAGCAGATCTGGATGCAATCACTCCGAACATCCTCTTGATGGGGCGGCTAGATGGTGCTTTGCCCCAGGTGGTATACCAACAAGAGTGAAGGCTTGAGTAGGAGAAGATGGAGGCACTGTCAGGTCTTGGCAGACCACTTCTGGTCTAGGTTTATCAGGTTACTACTTACCCACCCTGCAGCCTCGCCAGAAGAGGCATACCACCAATGTGGATCTTGCAGTCAACTCTGTTGTTCTGATGATGGACCCACAGCTTCCCAGGGCTCTTTGGCCAGTCGGCAGGAGTGACTAAGGTACATCAGAGTGTTGATGGTTGTGTAAGGTCAGCCGATGTCCGGATCAAGGACAAAGTCTACACCAGACCAGTTTGCCCGTCTCATTGCCCTTTTACCAGCTATCCCAGATTCATAATGGATTCATTTACTAGTGCCTATGGAAGCGGCTGAGCAGTGAGCCTTTCTCAGGAGCAAATTGCATGCAATTTGGGGGCGGCTGTGTGAAAGTCTCACTAATGACACTGATTTACGACGTGGATGGATAAGAGCGCTCTCGTCCCAGTTGCGGAGACTCTTATTTTGACGGAACGCAGCTCATACGGTGGGGTGCTTCAGAGTGTGCGCGCGCCGCGATCCAGTCTTGCATCAGCCGTCATCTTCAGAGAGAACGAGCCGGAGCCTGTCCTCCAACTAAAAAGTTTGATCTTCGTTATGTTCCTATGAGTGTTTAAAGTTGTGTGCGTCCAGAGAGAAAGTGAGTACTATAGATTCCACTGTCACTCAAGCCGAGTTGATTGCTGTTTGCTGAGATAGAGATGTGGAGAGAGTTATGACACAAAGTGGATGCTAATGTGAAGTATAGAAGTATTTGAGTTTCATCCAGTACAGTGTAATTATGTATAATTATTATACATGTAAGCTGTGGATTATGTTTCATGTTCTGCTGTATTCAACGGCAACATTGTGTTGATGTTTGGGGAAGCCAATAGTTTTAATGCCATTTATGTTGTTATGAGTGTGATTGTGATAAGAAAGAAGCATTTTTGTTAGAGCATATCTTTTATTTGTTTGTTACAGGCCACACACTCATATGCTGACACTCTCCTCAGGACATACAGCAAAGACGATACCACTTAGTACCCATATACATGCTCATCTTCGATCTGTGCACAGAGAGCGCTGTTTAATACAGCTCATTAGGAATCTGGCTCCCCCTCTTCATATGCTTGTATAAATAAATCTGTTAAACTGGATTCCTTCTCCGACTTTGGTGTTCTTACCGACACACCCGGACCAGCTTCACATCATTAGCAACAGCTAGTCCCTTACAGTCCTTAGCCCCTCAGCTACAATTAATATCTATATAAAATATGCAAAAATATTTTAAAATAGATTTAAATAAATTTTGAATATTTTTATGCTTGGTTTTAAGTATACATTTATTTGGTAAAACTTCAATAAGGTTTAATTAATTAACATTGGTTACATTTTCAACATTTCAAATTGTATATTAAGTTCAGGTTTAGTGAACAAACATGAATTCACAATGAACGGTATAGTTTATTCATGAACAGTGTTGTTTATTGTTAATTTATAATACCTACTGCATTAACTAATGCTAATAAAGTCAACAGTGTTATCTAATTTAATATAATATTTGGATTTATCAAACAAAGCACGCCTAGAATTTAAAACATGGGCACTGCAGTGAAATTAAATATCACTATCTATATAAAATATGAGAAAATAATTATTATAAAATAAATTTAGATATATTTTTGCTTGCCTTTAAGACTTTTAAGACATTTTTTAGAATATAGAAAACACATTTATTGGTAACAATTTACAATAAGTTTCAATTAGTTAACATGGGTTAATGCATTATCTAATATTAACTAGTGAGCAGCACATTTGTTGCAGTATTTATTTTTTAATGTTAGTTAATATAAATATGATTCTTCATTATTAGTTCATGATAGTACATTAAATATTATAGCAGACGCAACTTTGGATTTTAACAATGCATTAGTAAATGTTGAAATTAGCACTGACTAAGATGAATAGATCCTTTAGTATTTTTATTTCTAGAGCATGTTAACTAATGTTAACAAATGGAACCATATTGTAAAGTGTTACCCATTTATTGCATGTAATATGATTTTCACTGTCAAAACAATAGCTATATTTAAAAAAACTTGCAGCAACTCTGCAGTGGCCCACATCTATGGCAAAGGGCAGTAGCTGTATTGATTTTTTTTCCTTTACAAAAGTACATTTCAGTAATGTTTTTTTGTTGTTGTTCTGTCTCAGATCACCCTGCAGGGAACTGTGGGTAAAGTGTTTTTGATGAGGATGGTCTTTGCTGAGGCACAGCAGGACGGAGGCTAGCGAGCATGTCTCTGAGACAGATATCCGGCCATTACACTTGAATTTCTGCAGGAGGGATTTTAGATATCCTGCTCCGTCATGTGCCGCAGAAAAGATTCAGCCATTATTTTTATTGTCTGTTACACATCGATGAAGAACACTTGGTTAGTGCTGAGAAGTATGATTCATTTCAGTGAGTCGGTTTGTTTGGAGAGTTTGTTTCAGTGAACTGAAAAAGAGAAACAATTCACTGATTCATTTATGTCATCACTCACTAATGTTCTCAGAAGCATATTTTAGTTAAGTGCTGCTGCTTGTGCTTCTGAAGCTGGTTTAGGTCACTGCATCTCACAGTGTAATGCGATATTATTGTTAGATTGGAATGGCAAACTTTAAGATATTTTATTTCATATTTATTTTTCTGAGAGTAATTCCTGCTGTAATGATATTGTAATTGGTATTTATATAGTAGGCAGTATATAATATATACTACACAGAACAGTGTTGTTTGTGAGTAGGACATAGCTACTTAAAATGCTAGCAATTCATTAATATTTTTTAAAGAAATTCATAATTTTATTCAGCAAAGATTCAAGAAATTGATCAAATGTGACAATTGTCACAAAAGATTCTCTAAATGTTGTTCTTTTGAACGTTCAAAAACCCTGAAAAAAGTGTACCACGGTTTCCACAAAAACAAATAAATAATAATAATAATAATTAAGCAGCACAACTGTTTTCAACATTAATAATAATAAGAAATATTTCTTTAGCAGAAAATAATCATATTAGAATGATTTCTGAAGGATCATGTGACACTGAAGAAAAAAAAAATAAAGCAAAAAAAACATCTTTGATAACAAAAAAAAACAACATTTTTTAATATTTTCAAATAGAAAACATTTATTTTAAATTGTAATAATATTTCACATTATTACTGTTTTTACTGTATTTTTAATTAAAGAAATGATCAAAAAGAGTCTTTTTTTTCAAAAAGAAACCTTTGAATGTTACTCTCAAAATAACTATACACTATAATTAATTACTGTATTTTACACGTATAACCTATTTTTATTTATTTATTTATTTATTTAAATGCTGGCAGATCAATTACATAATAAGCCAAAAATTAGATGATAAAATTAGTTGATATTACTTCTGGTCCATTTATCACACAGGAAATGGACGGTCAAGTGCATTGCATTGTGGGAGACAGTATGCCATGCGGTGTGTTCTGCTGTATATTGCACATTTTAATAAATATAATAGGTTTTCATTCAGGTATTATGTGCATACAGAAAATTCACACACAGTATATTGAAGAAATAGTATTCACCAACAGGGGGCACTGTTCTCCTTTCTTTGTCTTGGACGGCGCTGAATAGGAAATCATTTACACATTAAAATCACTTTTCAGCTGCAGGACAGAACAAGGCTCTTTTGTTTCACTGATTATATTTCGCATTAAATTCACGATTCCATATAAAATTCCACATTACGGGGAATCAATATAAGGTTTTATAGTCTTATTCACATTCAGACCCCTGAAGGGCAGGAAATGTAATCAATAACAAAAGCAGAAACGTCTTAAAGCGTCTTAAAGCAATAGAGCCATTATCAGGCTCTCACATGTAAAAATAGTGATGTTTCCGTGATAATAATTGTTTAATGAGCGGTATGCTCCTTCTCTTCTTTGAAATGATTTACTTTTAAAGGAATAGTTCATCCCAAAATTAAAATTTGCTGAAAATGTACTCTGGCCCTCTGGCCATCCAGGATGCAAATGAGTTTGTTTTTACATCCTATTTGGAGAAATTTATCATTAGATCACTTGCTCACCAATGGATGCTCTGCAGTGAATGAGTACCATCAGAATGAGAGTCTGAACAGCTGATAAAAACATCACAATAATCCACAAGTTATCCACACCACTCCAGTCCAACAATTAACATCTCGTGAAGTGAAAAGCTGCGTGTTTGTAAGAAACTAATCCATCATTAAGATGTTTTTAACCTCAAACCGTTGCTTCTTGCCAAAATACAAGTCTCTAACTATAATATTGCTTTTTCCAGTAAAAATAAAAATAAATAAAAGATAACGTCTCATCTGAATCAGGAGAGAAATATGCAGATCAAGCACCATTTACAAGCAAAAAACAACAGTCCAAAACAGTTAAATACAAATATGTGGGTGTATTTTGATGTGAGAGAACAGCAGATAGACTTTTTCACTGGAGGAAACGTAATTATGAATTATGGACTCAAATTTTGGCCAGAAGCAAATGTTTGAAGTTAAAATGTCTTAATGATAAATTTGTTTCTTACAAACACAAAACGTTTCACTTCACAAGACATTAACTGATGGACTGGAGTGGTGTGGATTACTTGTGGATTATTGTGATGTTTTTATCAGCTGTTTGGACTATCATTCTGACATCACCAATTCACTCCAAATCATCAACTAAAAAAAAAGTGATGTAATGCTACATTTCTCCAAATTTGATGAAGAAACAAATTCATCTACATCTTAAATGGCCTGAGGGTGAGAACATTTTCAGCTAATTTTCATTTATGGGAGTGAACGTGGGAGTTTCTGAGGTGGATAAAAATCTAACTCACGAAGGACTGCATCCCAAAAGACACTGCACCCTTTGGGACTTCATGAACAGCTGTGTGTGTGTGTGTGTGTGTGTGTGTGTGTGTGTGTGTGTGTGTGTGTGTGTGTGTGTGTGTGTGTGTGTGTGGTGTGTGTGTGTGTGTGTGTGTGTGTGTGTGTGTGTGAAGTAACAGGATGAAAATCAAAAATCTGTTATAAAGAACTATATTGTTCCACTTCAGTTACTCCTATATGTTAGTTGTTGCTGAATATGCCATGTTAGTGTCCATGACTACGAGAAGAGTCATGTGATAATGTGTGTGCTGCTGTACAGTGATTAATGTTGTGACAGTAAAAGCAGTACTTAGCGGGAATCTAAATCGCCTTATGTGGGAACATTTGTGTGTGTGTGTGTGTGTGTGTGTGTACACGCTTAATGATATTTGTTAGTATCTAATATCTTCTTACTTTACTGTTTCTGCCCCATAGCACAGACACTGAGCAAGAGAGAGGAAATGAAGGTAAATGTCTTCATATCAGAGAGTTCATCAATTCAAAGGTGGAAATTATAGAGGCAGGAAGTTCATTCAGAGGGCAACATCAATCCTGTGCTGTAAAGGAACTTAAGTAGTGATTTATATGTGTACTCACTTCCTGTTCGAAACTTACAAATCCTTATACATTACAGTGACGAGTTTTGCATGGGCAAAAACACTAATGTTTTATTCAAAAAATGATTTTTACTGCTGTAGGGAGTCTAATGTTGTCCAAATAATTTAAGTTCGGTGTTGACACAAACATCTCTGTGGAGTTTCCCGTTGGGAATTAAAGAAAATACACTTCCTTTCCCTGAGTTGATTTTCTTTTTCATACAATGTCCGTCAAGGGAGACATTCCCCCCTAAAGTTGTGTGAATTATTTATCAGGTTCTCAAACAGCAGGACTGAGAAACAATTAAACGTACAGGCGACCTTACATCAGCTTTTGAGCACATTTGCATAATTCAAACATAAAACAGCATTCACAACAAGTTTAACTTTGGTATTGTGAGGTATTTCGGAGGGAGGGAATATTTGTTGAGAAATAATGACACACGGGACTTTAATTTGCACATTGGCATTTGATTCAGTTGAAACATGTTAGGCTGTAATATTGCTAATAAATATTATTAAATATTAATATTTTTTCTACACACAGGGCCTTTATTATATCAGTAGAGAAGGTAATAATTTGAATACTATTTTTTTTTTTTAAAGATTTTGTTTGTTTAAATTAATGTATATATATTTACATTTTTTTTTAAATATTTCTTTCTTTTTTTTTTTTTTATATAAGTGCGTGCACATGAATTGTACATAAATTATATTAGGGTTATTATAGTTAACTAAAACTAAAACTGAAACTAAAAACCTTTAAAAACATTTTAGTTACTTGAAATAAAATAAACATTTTATTTCAGCTAGTTGCCAAAGAAACATTTTCCATTTAAATTGAGTTTTAACATAACTTGATGTATTAAAAGAACTAAAACTAAAACCAAAATAAAGTTCATAAAAACGATATAGACATATATAAAAATACAAAGTCTACTAAAAAAGATGAAAACAGACAACAAAATTACTAAATCTTTAGCTAAAATTAAAATGAAAACAAAATCTAAAAATAAAACTAATTCAAAATGAGATTAAAATGAATTAAACTGTAGTAATATCTCAAAGATACTAAAATAACACTGATAGGAACGTGTATAAAAAATAAATAGACTCAGTTTGGATTTCATATTGATTTTAAAGACTAGAAATTAATGGAGACATATTGAGATTTATTTCTTGGTGTAATTTTGGGAAAAGACTATGAAAACAAACATTTTTTTTCTTTACAATGAAAAAATAATGAATTGTATACAATAATACCAAGTCAGTAGGGTCTAGTTTGATTTCATATTCAAGAACATGAATGTCTATGTTTTGCTTCATTCATATGTGCTTTATAAACATTTAGATGAGTCATTGTAGTTATATAATATCTGCTAAGGACCAAAATCTGTGACTTCATATATGATTTAAAGACATTAAATAAAATAAACATTTATTTCAGCTAGTTGCCAAGAAACATTTTCCATTTAAATTGAGTTTGGGTAACTTGATGTATTAAAAAGAACTAAAACTAAAACCAAAATAAAGTTCAAACGATCATAGACATATATAAAAATACAAAGTCTACTAAAAAGATGAAAACAGACAACAAAATTACTAAAATCTTTAGCTAAAATTAAATGAAAACAAAATCTAAAAATAAAACTAATTCAAAATGAGATTAAAATGAATTAAACTGTAGTAATATCTCAAAGATACTAAAATAACACTGATAGGAACGTGTATAAAAAATAAATAGACTCAGTTTGGATTTCATATTGATTTTAAGACTAGAAATTAATGGAGACATTTGAGATTTATTTCTTGGTGTAATTTTGGGAAAAGACTATGAAAACAAACATTTTTTTTCTTTACAATGAAAAAATAATGAATTGTATACAATAATACCAAGTCAGTAGGGTCTAGTTTGATTTCATATTCAAGAACATGAATGTCTATGTTTTGCTTCATTCATATGTGCTTTATAATTACATTTAGCTTGGTCATTGTATGTTTATAAATATTATGTTAATCTCTGTTACTAGAATCTCAGAATGGAAGTGAATTGAATTAAACAGTCTTGGCTACAATGCCTGTGAGGATGATTTTGGGAGCACTCGAGCTGTGAGATGTGAGCTCAAACCTGGCGTCAGCCTTGAAAGTGCTCAGCAAAAAAAAAAAAAAAAACACAATTCAATTAGCCAACATTTAACCGCCATGATCAGACACACAATACTCATAAAGCGGCTGAAGAATCAATCTCTGTCTCTGGCGCTCTGGTTGCTAGGAGACAGTGTAAGAGCAGGTGCATACGGCTATATGAAGGCTCTTGACTTGAAGATGAGATCATCGTCTTCTCCTGCTCTCGTTTCTGTCAGAAATCTAAAGGTAAACCGCTGTGTGGTGCTGCATTGATGATTTCATGTCAGGATGCTGTTGCCATCTTCTTGCAGGAAGCCTAAGGTTTAGAAAACATGGAAAGGTCATAATAATGTTAGCATATGAGGTGTACATATTGACAGGAAAAGCTGATTTAATGCTCATAAACATGCAAGAATTGTACTGAAAATCTGCCATTATGTTTTAGGATTCATTCTAATTGAAAACAAAACAAACAAAAGTTATGATGTGAAATGAATAAGAAATCTTTCCGATTCAGTACTGTTTAGATCTCCAGTCAGTTTTAACCCTTTTACTGTGCTCAAAGTTCTTCACCTAATTTGGTGTTTCTGGTTAAAAAATGCTTGTAAATCTCTCATTATGCTATACAGTATTACCACCAAACCTTGGACCATTTTTATCTTGTTTTTTTTTTTTTTTTTTTTTAATTTACACAGGCTTTTAATTTCTTTTGGGAGCTGATTGGTGATAGGCATTGTCTGTGCTTGTGCACCTCTTTTTTTTAATTGTGGATAATATTTGCTATATACATTAAAAAAAGCAATGCAACTGACATGTTCAAGGCCCAGAAAGGTAGTAAGAACATTGTTAAAATAGTCCATGTGACATCAGTGGTTCAACCGTAATGTTATGAAGCTATGAGAATGCAAAACAAAAATAATGACTTTGTTCAGCAATTTGTTCTCTTCTGTGTCAGTCTTCGCCATGCATTCATGTACCACGATGAAAATTAATGTGGGAGGAGCCTTGATGGAGGAATGTGCTTCATGTTATTACTGAGAGATCTAGTAAAAACTCTCAGTTGAGTGGAGAAGAAAGAATAATGGTTTGCTGGAGAGTGTTCGATGAGTGGAAATGTGTTCCAGTGTGAGTGTGATTACTGAGAAAATTGTGAGTCTTATTTTATCTGCTTGGATAAAAAGTTAAAGCAGGTGGGGAATCTCTTCCAGCTGTTTTTGAGGTCTTCGTTGTTGTTTTGGGAATTTAGAGTGAAGGAAGACTCAGATCTGTTTAAGCTTTGTCTGAAGGGGTATTTCCTCTGCTTTCTCTCCACCTGAGAATACAAGGCTGTTTAAAGCCACACTCATGCTATCAGTTGTAAGAACCAGGGTACATTAGATATACATACCATGGTACTGAAAGATTATCATATTTATATGGTTTACATTGTTTTCCAAGGTACGTAAAAACTACCTTGATACTTTTTAAATGGTGAACTTTTTTTTTCAAATTGTTAAAAAAGTATTATTATTATTTTCAGTATTGATAATAATAATGTTTCTTGAGCATCAAATCAGCATATTAGAATGATTTCTGAAGGATCATGTGACACTGAAGACTGGAGTAATGATGCTGAAATTCAGCTTTGCATCACAGGAATAAATTAGATTTTAGGATATTTTACAATAGAAAACAACTTTTAATTTTAACTGTATTTTTATCAAATAAATTCAGCCTCTGGAAACAAATGAAACTCTCTACAGTTTTCTTTAATAGATTAGTTTGAGAGGTTTTAAAAGACATAGATAACCACAAGCCCACCCAGTCTTTGAAGGACTTCCTGTTTATCAAGATGTTGTCTTGACCACTTCCTGGCAAAGTACCTTGTGAGAAGATTCCCTGTGGTGTGAAACGGATGAAGATGATGTATAATCTTTCAAATAATTTAGAGCTCATAATGAGCTCAGATCTGAAAGGTCTTGTGGAATAAGTGTCAGTTTGAGGAAAAAGTATTGGAATTAATTTCTATACATGCACAAATGTGTAAAGTTGTAATACAGTCATGTCTTGAATATGCTGAATTTCTTGTAGCTATAATTGTTCACTGTATCTCTATCTCAGTTGATATTGCCTAGCTTGAATCGTTTAGGTTATCATTGCATCTGCTGTTCTATTTAAACAATACAGCAGTGGTCAAACCAGCAGCGGAAAACAATCATTGTGCATCACAGATGCATCAGAGCAGACAGCGGTGCTGAAGGGCCCAAAGACCTCATTAACACGCAAAGACTGCGGGCAGGAGAGCATAATGTCTTTAATGAAGTGCCCAGCATGCATTTAGAGGTTGAAGAGCCATTCTGAAGGTCAGCGTTAAGAATGTCAGTTAGATAAATTGATATGTTGAACTTTACAGTGGACACTAAAATGTCATTATTGCATTTGCAAACTACCTTTGCATCCATTTATTGTGTCATGCTGATTTTGCATTGCGTTGAATTGCATTCTAAAGTACTGCAAAATAAATTCCGTCAACATCAGAATGAGAGGATAATTCTAAAATATAACAGTTATAAAATATAGTTTATGATTTTGTTAAATCTTGAACTTTTATTTTAGAAAAATAAAAGTTAAAATCAAACCAAACCAGTCATGTATCGAGTTACACAGAAATTCATTGTAAGTATAAGGTGAAGTTAGATCTGTTTTGAGAATACTGAGAACTATGAAAGGTGTTGTTGGTTAAAACTTCACACTGACAAGAAGACAGAAGTGAAAGAGAGGGGGGAGATCGCATGAGATGAACCTTTGGGCACACTGACACTCGAGGAAGTCATGACCGATGGTGTGTTTTAATGTGAGCGATTGTGACAGCGCTTATGTTGCCTTAGTTTGGATTTGTGATTAAACGCTTCGAAATGAAGTTCTCTTGCCCTCTGATCTGTGGCCTCATTTTGTCCTGCATTTGTTTCAGAGGTAAGAGCCACATTCACCCTAAACATCTTCTGAAAAAATAAAGCTGCCACTGTAAAAAAAAAAAAAAAAGCTTGTTAATTGGTAAATACTCAATTTAACATTCACAATATGTACAGTGTATCATTATTTTGCATTTAACAAGACAATACATTTAATTTCACATTTTGTTTTTCTTCGTACTTCTGAAACAAGTGTGAATTAGCAAATTATTTCTTTTTGAAATGTTGACAGTACATAGTACATATATTTTGTCTTGTATTTTAGTAAGAAAAATACCTTTTATCCTTTTAATTTACGATGTTAAACAGTAAAATTATATTCACAGATGTCCCAGTGTGGCTCGACACATTTTTTTTGTTCGTTATTTAAATAATTATTTATGTAATAATAACTTATTTGTGTTTATCAGTTTAATTAGGACATTTTGTGTTGTCTAATACTGTTTATACATTAGGTAATGCATTATTTTGGTATCACAGATACTACTCTGATGACATTTTTTCATCTGTAGGGTATGGTGGCCATTTGGTTTATATGTTATTCACACTTTTGCTATGAGGAAGACGTTGATGTTTTGTTGTACAATTTAGAGAGGCTGATATTTGTTATAATATCACAAGAATCTGATCTACACTTAATATGTCTCCTGTCACAGACACTGGGTCTCATTTCCAAAATGTGAACAAAAATTGTATAAATCGTTTATCTACTTGTTTTGTTTATATTGGTTGTTGTATTATAGTGTTATATTCAGATGCACCATATGTTTACATCTGCCATTCTTTTCTTTTCACTTATTGATGGAACAAATTTCATATGCTTCTCTAAACGTCCGTACAGCCCACAGTGTTGTTAAATATCAAATATTGATGACTTGCTTATTGTTTCTTACTCACAGGTTCATATGAGGAGCTGACTGTGATTCAGAGCCCATCTAGTATCACTGTGAATGAAGGACAATCTGATCAAATCAGCTGCTGCTGGAATAAAACAAAAGAAGAAAACAATGATTTTAAAGTAGTTTGGTATAAGGATAATGAAAGAATACCGGTAGAAAAGCGGCTAAATCAAACGTCCCCTATGAAAAACTGCTCCTTTCTGAAAATCATAAATATAGGTAAAAATGACACTGGAGATTATGTTGACATACCAGTTCTGCTAGAATATGAGGGACAAAAAACATACCTGAATGTCATTCAGATTCAGACAAGTAAAGGTGAACACAGTACTGAGGCAACAACTCAAAGTAAGATTCTTCTTTCACACTCATTCCACTCACACATGTCTTTGTCATTTCACATAGCATTAAGATTCATGTAATTGGATTTAAGAGATCTAGCCAACCATATTCAGTGACACTGGAGATTATGTTTGTAAAGTGATTCAGGACATACTAGTTCTGCTAGAATATGAGGGACAAAAAACATACCTGAATGTCATTCAGATTCAGACAACAACTGAAGGTGAGACTGTTTCATACTAATTCAGATAATTCAATGAAAAGCTCACAATTTACAAAGACATGCAGTGCATCGTCACTTAAGCAATTTCAGACATATTACTAAAAAAAATTAAAATATTCTGAAAATATACTCACCCTCAGGGCACCCAAGATGTAAATGAGTTTGTTTTTTTTGCTGGGACAGATTTGGAGAAAAACTGCACTTGTTCACCAATAGATCCTCTGCAGTGAATGGGTGCCGTCAGAATGAGAGTCCAAACAGCTGATAAAAACATCACAAGTAATCCACACCACTCCAGTCCATCAGTTAATGTCTTGTTAAGTGAAAAGCTGTGTGTTTGTAAGAAACAAATCCATCATTAAGATGTAATCGTTGCTTCTGGCCAAAATAGTCCATAAGTCCATAACCCATAATAACACTTCCTCCAGTGAAAAAATCCATCCCCCCTTGTCCTCTCACATCAAATTGTCCAACATACCTGATACAAATTGTTTTGGCTTGTAAATGGTTCTTGGTTCTGTGCATATTTCTCTCCTGATTCAGATAAGATGACTTTTTCACTGGAGAAAGCAGTGTTATGGATAGAGGACTCATTTTAAGTTAAAAATATCTTGATGTATTTGTTTCGTACAAGCATGCAGCTTTTCACTTCTCAAGACATTAACTGATGGACTAGAGTGGTGTGGATTATTGTGATGTTTTTATCAGCTGTTTGGACTCTCATTCTGACGGCACCCATTCACTACAGAGGATCCATTGGTCAGCAAGATGGAGATGGAGAAAAAAAAAATTCACTCATTTTTATGTGAACTATTCCTTTAACAACTGTTGCATGCTGAGATAATCCTAATTCTTCTGCTGTTTGTTTAACAGATATTGTTCATATGGTTTCCAGGCCCACAATCAGTGAGTACTTACAACATGTTACTTATATTCTGTTTTTCTGTGTACCAATTAGTGTATGTTTTCTCAAAGTGTTACGTCATGAATCATGAGGGTCATGTGGGTGATTTGGGTTCAAGTCCAGTGTGTGACTGTCTCCCCAAAGGTTTTCTGTCACTCTCTGTCTAATAAAAGTGAATAAATAATACATTAATCATATTTGATATATATAATTTTAAATTAGTTTCTTAAATTAGCAGGCTATATGTTATTTGTCATGGTCATTAATATTTCTCATTGAAGAAAAGCCAGGTGTAGTTGGATCCTAAGGGTAAGATGTTATATGAAGCAAACGATAATTATTTTGGATCCAGAATAATGATTATTTTGGATCCTAAAGGTTTCAAACATATAGTGATTTGATTCTGTAATGTTTACTTGAGCTGGTCATTTTTTATCTTTTTTAAGATAAAATTTCAACAGTAAATAAGGTTTTCCCCCCTTTGAATTCTTCCCTCTAAATGTATGATACTACAAAAACTACAAATCCCTTAAGCATGGTTTTTCAAGCTTACATCTGTCTGTTGGTGCAGGTAGTTCGCGGGAGGTTGTGATCATTTATATTTTCAGAAGTCTGCCCTTCATCTGTCTGTTGGTGGCGTTCTTTTACCTAAACAGAGACAAAAAACACGTCACATCATCAAGACCAGGTAATGGTTCAACATATCCAACACAAACTTCACCACATAGTTTACTTGTTTGATTAGACTTTAACCAACCAACCAAACAAACAAACAAACAAACAAGAATTTGATTCAAATTTGTTTACAACATTTGATTCGAAGCAAAGATATATTTGAAAATTGACTGTACTGTATGCTTAACATCTTTTATAAGGGCTGTATCACAGGTATCCAAAAAGATATAATACCAGAATTCCAGAATAGCTACAATAATTATAAAAATTAGAAATTCCAAAATTATGCAAGAATAATACATAAAAGATGATGATGATGATTGAAACTATAATTCATTCAAAACCATCAATAAAAATAATTTAAAATGGAATAAAATAAGTCACTATTTAACAACCTCAGAGCCCATTGTAGGTATGTCTCGAAAATTTAGACTTACACTGAATAATTACAAATACATTTCATTATGGAGATCCTTAATAGGATTTTTTTCTTCTAAACACTTGACAGAATATTCAGAATTTTAAAACCGCAGCAGTGGTGTATGAACCTGTGGTCAGAGGTTAATTTGAATACAGTCAGTGTCTAACAACATCTCAGACAGTTTGTTTTCATGCATGAGCAGCGATAGCCTATTTTTGTCTCTTTGTTTTGACAAAGTGTGGTAAGCAAAGTTAAATTATAGATTTGTACCACAGTAGAAGTAGATAAAGGAATAGTTTAACCCCAAAATTATAATTTGCTGAAAATTTTATGCTGAATTTCTCCTAACTGATGAAGAAACAAACTCATCTACATCTTTGATGGCCTCAGGGTTAGTACACCACTTGCTCAGCATCAGATTATCTCCAGTAAATGGGTGCCGTCAGAATGAGAGCCCAAACAGCTGATAAAAACATTACAATAATCCACAAGGAATCCACACTACTCCAGACCATCAATTAACAAATTGTGAACAGAGAAGCTGCATGTTTGTAAGAAACAAATCCATCATTACAGGTTAGTTCACCCCAAAAAATTCTGTCATTAATTACTCATCCTCATGTCGTTCCAACACCATAAGACTTTCGTTCATCTTCAGAACACAAATTAAGATATTTTTGATGAACTCTGAGAGCTCTCTGGCCCTCCCATAGACAGCAACACAACTGAAATGTTCCCAGACCCAGAAACCTAGTAAGGACATCGATAAAACAGTCCATGTGACATCAGTGGCTCAACCATAATTTTAGGAACCTACGACAATACTTTTCTGTGTGCAAAGAAAACAAAAATAACATAATTTATTCAACAATTCTTCTCCCCGCGTTAATGTCTTCTGCCATTTTGGAGAGTACCACTACACATGCGTGTGCTTTCCCCAGTACGTAATTAACGTAATCAGTGTTGTTTAAGTTCAGCATGCGCACGCTTACTACTGAACGTAAACAACGCTGATTACTGCAAAGGATCCATTGGTGAGCAAGTGATGTTATCACTATATTTAGAATGGCCTGGGAGTGAGTAAATTTTCAGCAAATTTTAATTTCTGGGTGAACTGTTCCTTTAAAGTAAAAATGAATAGCCTTAGATGTAAGTGAGATTTTTATATTTATTTATTTTGCATCTAAAGCAGTTGAGCATGCTGTTGAGCAAGGACCAGATGAAGACCTGGAGGCTGGAGAGACACAGAGGAATGAAACTGAAGAGGTGAAACAGGGTGAGAATATTTCAGAACAGGAGAAAGGGAGGGTCAACAACGAGAAACCTGAAGTTACTGTTGCAACAGAAGAAGAAAAACAGACTGCCGTAGTTGTGAGCATTGAACAAGGTGCATCTCCAATGCATGACAATGAAAACAAGAGCATTTCTGTTACGAACACTGATGAAAAGACACATCTAATGACTGTTTCTGTGCTGGCCGACTTAGTTGCAGCTCTGTGAGACACACAGGAAATGGAGCTATGGGTGTGCTGTTCAGGTCTATGATGTCACTTCCTGCATGATAGCTTGTTTGCAGACTCATTATGGTTTGCAATGACTCTTACTGAATTCTGAAAGTAGATAAAAATAAAATATGTTAATGCATGAACCTTTCTGTGTGATTGTGTATATGGTTGTGCTCAGTGTGTCCGAGGTGACTCGAGTATGAGAGCAGTGTTGTGGTTTACTCTGGGCTTCGCTGTGATAAAATTAGTTGTGTGGGGAGGGGGTGAAAATCTGAGAGTACGAGTCTCTCGTGCGTGTGAAAGATTGTGATCTGGGAGTAAAACAGAGTTCAGATTCTCTGCAGATGCTCAGAAATGAAGTGTTCCTCTAGACTCCTGTGTGGACTCCTCATGTCATGCCTTTGTTTCAGAGGTAAGTGCCACACAAAACTCCTTCCTGAATGGAAAACCAGGACAGATGCTCCAAGATACTGTTCAGTATTAGTACAAAAAAAAAAAAAAAAAACCCTTCAAATGATTGTAGAGCTGTGAGATAATGCTGCCTTGCTATGTTCAGTTGGAGACATTTTTGTACCATATTGCATTTACATTTACATAACTTTATTTAGCAGTTACTTTTATCCAAAGCAACTTACTAATGTGTAACCACATTATCAATAATGTTTATCATTATATGTATGAATATATGTTTGATTATGTAAACTGTCATATCTACATTAATTTTGGCATAGTCACCACCAAAAAGCTACTACTAAATTTATTGTAGATGCTTAATTTTCTGTAAAGCTGCTTTGCAACGATTTGTATTGTAAAAAGTGCTATACAAATAAACTTGAACTGAATTGAGTATGTATGTGTGTGTGTATATATATATGTATCTATACATATATATATATGTGTATATATATATATATATATATATATATAGTACACACACACACACACACACACACACACAATATATATCAGTACACACACACACACACACACACACACACACACACACACACACACACAAACACACAGGCTATATATAGTATGCATAATTTTTTGGTTGAATTTTTTATTTATGTTGTGGTTAAAAAAGGATACATTGTCCGTATGACAATGTACAGTATACATTTAAAGCATTTACATTCACCTGAATCTATGCAGGAGACTTGTAATGATTAGTATTTTTGGTTTTAAAAGAGAATTTATCAAATTTTAGTAAGGTCACTTTGACCAACTACTAATGTTTGAAACCTCGGCAAAAACTAAAATGCAATATAATTATTACTACATCTAATTAAAAACACACGTTAAAACAAAGAATGTTTTCTGTAAGAGGTAGGTTTAGTATAGGTTAGGACATTTAATGCATTTTGTATTTAATCTGAGATCATTTTAATTTGATTTGATCATGGAGATGTCTCTGAGGCACAAATGCCACAGATTTTTGCAAAGACAAAAAAAAATAAAAAAAATACAGAACTCTACACAGGGGAAAGCTGTCATTTGTGCTTTTGCTTTTCTCACAGGTTCATACGAGGAGCTGACTGTGATTCAGAGCCCATCTAGTATCACTGTGAATGAAGGACAATCTGATCAAATCAGCTGCTGCTGGAATAAAACAAAAGAAGAAAACTATGATTTTAAAGTAGCTTGGTATAAGGATAATGAAAGAATACCGGTAGAAAAGCGGCTAAATCAAACTTCCCCTATGAAAAACTGCTCCTTTCTGAAAATCATAAATATAGGTAAAAATGACACTGGAGATTATGTTTGTAAAGTGATTCAGGACATACCAGTTCTGCTAGAATATGAGGGACAAAAAACATACCTGAATGTCAGTAAAGGTGAACACAGGACTGAGGCAACAACTCAAAGTAAGATTCTTCTTCCACACTCATTCCACTCACACATGTCTTTGTCATTTCATGTCATTGGATTTAAGAGATCTAGCCAACCATACAAACAAAAACAATATAACCATATAACCCAATAAATATTTTGTGGACACTAAGTTTATGACTTCATATAATATAGTAATACAAATGATCTCTAAATGATTAGTTGTCTAAATCTTCTGCAGACATCATTGCAGGCAGTGCTAGTACATCTTCCTACAAAACTCAAAGCAATGGGACTACCGGCCCCCCTTCAACTCCCATCCTGCCTCTATCTCTGGGCCTGGCTGCTGCCATCGGCCTGCTGACCCTCTGCTTGGCCTTCAGTGTGTGCAAGATGAGAAACTCCTGTAAAAAATCAGGTACACTTCAATACTGAGGCTCATTGCTTTATCATCCCCCGTGTTGTACAGTACTTATGTTTTTTTTTTTTTTGCAAAGCTGAGACTCATTAAAAGTTAATTAAGAATTATGATGCGTTTTACACCACTTATAACCAGCTCAATACTGTAATCACAGCCAGACATTTATTACATTTATTATTCATTAATGGATCAGATGAATTGTACATTTTCTGCAGCTGACTAAACAACAGTACGCTGTCATACAAACATCCAGACACTCAAAAAAACTTACACTGACTAAGAGCACAGTGAATGATGCAAGTGCATGTAATATGAAAAATAATGTAGCCTATGTCACAAAGTTGCTGTGTGAGCAGGTCTTTTATGTCAAAACTTGTCCGATTTTGTAGCACCCCTCCCACACAAACAGAAAATGCAAATCTTAATCAAATACAAATACAAAACTAACACTAAAAATTAAAAGTAACAGTTATTATTTTGTTTTACGTTCTAAAAATTACTACAAAATTCTAAAACATTACTTTAATTACATTATAAATAATACATTAAACTACACAAAATACATTAATTATTCAGAATTTTATATTAATTTTATATTATGTAAAAAAGTTTTTATATTACATACAAATGTATATATTATTAAAAATAAAATATTACATACAAATGTATATATTTTCAAATAGTCAGAAATATTTTAATATAAAAATACACGAATACATTTTATTTTACTTATAAATAATAATTTTATGTTTATATAAAAAATAAATAAATGTTACATTGTTAGTTTTTGCAGTCATGCATTAGTAAAACCGTTCTCAAATGAATGGTCATGAAAAGTCAGGAAAAACAACACAATTAAAAATTAATCAGTCTCTTGTGTTTTGGCAGACATTTTGCCATTTGGAATTATGGTATGTAAATAGCTTAACATATTAACATTTAAATTAATATTAATATAGACTGTACTGCACAGGCAACATTTTGTAAATGCATAAACAGCCAAAGTGTTTTTTTTTTTTCAACCAAACACTGCATAGTCTTGTATTGAATTAATATTAAATATATAATTCTACTTGATATATTTCTCCAATATCCCATGTAAAATCTGGTTCCTGAAGCAGAATCATTGTTTCAGTAACTTGCATTATTTCAGTTGGCTGAGCCTCTCTCAAACACTCTTGCAGGTGTTTTTTTATCTGTGGTAAAGTGGGAATTTTTTCTTTTTCTTTTTTTTTTGTGCTGTAGACAGTTTTTTTGTCGTCTGGACATAGTTTGCATGCAACGACTTTAACACCTCTGTATATTCACAATGCTGTGTATATAGACAGCATAGTTGATTTATAATGAGAATAGTATATTTTTGATGTGACACATTGCCTGATTGCAGAGTAGGCATGTTGTCATGCACACTGCATAGACTTACTGTAGCTGCGGTTTGGTTCTATGTGTGAGTAAAAAAATAAATAAAAAATAGAAAAGCGTAATACTTTTTTAGTATTTTAAAGGTTTGTAAGGTTTATATGGTACTTGTTACGTCTGATTAAAAATGGCAACAGTAATAGAGATTCTGTAATAATATAAAACGGGTTTGAAACATTTTAAAGGTTTTGAATTGCCATCATAGATATTTGGATGTAGCCCTAAATCCCAATGTCTGTCTCTTCCCTCAGAGCGAGTGGTCATTCACCAGACGCCACACAGTGAGGGTGAGGAGCATGAGAACATGGAAGAAGAGGAAGGTAGCACAGGCTCCTCTCGAGGATCCCTACAATGGGTAAGTCAGATCCGACCTCATGAGCAGTCGAAATACTTGGTACAAGATGGCAAAATTGTATGCGCCGAGTCATGCAAAAACAAATACGACCCTAACCTAAGTGTATCTATAAGGCCTTACCATGTTTGTAACAGCAACTATTTGTTCAACTAAGTTGTTTTCTTGGATGTTTTGGGGAGACACATTTTCATGAATGTGTTGGTTGGTTTCTAAATACATCCACAGCTCCAGATGTTGGTGTTGACTCTGTTCAGAATGGAATACTAGCACGCATACTGCAAAATATGTACGGTGTATTATTTTGTGAAAACTATGTTTTGGTATCACTTGGTAATGTTACATGTTCAGTCAAGTTCATTTAATTTCAGTGTCATTTTCACAGTGGACATTGTAAGCAGCATTACAGAAAAATGGTCTTAAATTCTTAAGACTAATTTCTTAGTTAAGTGATTAGTATGCAGTTATATCATCTTGGAAATACATAGGGTTATTTTGCATTTTTATTGTAACAAATAAAAACTCTTCACTTTTAGCTATTGTGTTGTTGAGTATCATGGCTGATATTTATAAGTTAATTTGTCACACTGGACTGAAGTGTGTCACATTGCATTGTGTATCCCACACAGTCCCAGTTGGCACATGATTTACATTTAATGTTGAAATGGTTGCAATAATGTCAGTTGTAGTTTCAAGATTGAAAACCCATTGAAATAGCATTTAATGCGAAATGGTTAAAAAAAGGTTATCAAAATACTTATAAGTCAGTCTGAAATTCACTCATCCGTGTTAAAACAATGTCGCAATATCAACATTAATTCAACAAAACTGAACAGTGATTCAACCTTGATCCATGACATTGGTGCACCTGTGGATAAACATTGAAGTGTTCTTTTTTTGTAATGTTGTAACATTTTGGGAAATGTAGTAGGTCATTTGGGTATTCATACAGAAATTTGCATACTGCAAATTACAAAACAGACTCTTTATGACCCCTGACACAAATCAACACTAATGAATTGCAATACAGGGGACAATAAAATACACCATCCCAAGTAGATGCAAGTAGCCAGCTAGAGCCTAAAAACATGTTTTTATTCTGAATTAGAATCAATTAAAAATGGATTGTTTTGCTTCCCATGTTATTGTATGTCATAAAGCACAACTTCTGAGCAACATCTGCAATTCCACTGTAAGAGCATGCGACGAGATCTCACTGATGCGCTTGTGAGCCTCATTCTGTATCAAATCTGCTCTTTTATATCACGTCTCTTTAAATTCTCAAGGATTCTGATTAAATTATTCCATACTGTATATTTCAAATGATATGACTGTTTGATTCTTGCTCTTTTTTTTTCTCTACAGTATCAAGTGCCTGTTTACTGGTCTTACTTTGATCTACGGAGGGGTGAAGACCAGTGACAACCAGAAAAGAAAGACAATCGTGATATACTGTTCACTGCATTGCATTTAGCGTTCTCTCTCTTCTTTCATGAGAACATCTTTGTAAATAGCAAAAGCAATTTTAATTTTCAGATACAGTTTGAGCCCTTGAACTCTTGTTGATGGTAACAGATATGAATCCCTCTCTTTGTAGCAGCTATGTTGATAGGTTTATTCTTATTTTAATTATTATTTTTATATGAGTCTTTTTTAAATTAAAGTGAAGAAGTGTCATACTGACATGCATGGTAAACTACTTGGATTTCATGCCCTGACAGATGCAATTCAAATATGTATAAAAGTAGCACACACTGCCTGCCCTGAAGTTTTCTTTGTGTCTAACTGTGAAACGTTTTATAGTAAAGACTTTTGTGCTGTACAGATGCTGCCTATGCCTTTCAGCCTTCTTAGAAATGTTTCTCAGACTTCATTCTGACACTTTCATACTGTGGTTTTGTTTGCCATTTACAATAAAAGTCTGTGAAAACCATTGACTGTGGTACTTGTGTCAGTACATGTGAGACAGAAGAAAGTGAGGTAGATGCTGAGCTGCAGGGTGGAAACTGTGATGTTATTGACAGGTCAATGGCAGGAAATGGAAAGTGCAGTGCATCTGGTTTTCTTTGACCTTATTTTCAACACGATGCACCTGTGTGTACTTCTGTTGACCAACAAACAAAACAGCAAGTAATACTGTAAGTAACATTTAGACATGTAGAATAAATACACCAGGTTATTTCTTATATAGAAAAATAAAACTTATTATGTCAGCAAATGTCTTCAGATTTTGACTAAATCTAAAGAGATGGCCAACCACAAGCGCACCATCAAGCTGTACTGGTCTCCTTCATGCTCTACCATGACCTAGATTTTTCTCTCACACACCTCATACATAAGAACTTGCACCATCTGTGACACCGTGCACTTTTTTGACCACAAGAATGTTTAAAGTAATTCTTTATAGACCGTAAAATCTGTTGTCCAAAACACATGAATGACCAGAATGTATTTTGCTTTCTCAAACATTTTTTGTGATGGTGATCTTGGTGTGATTGGATATTTAGACTGATATTGTATAGGTTTGCTTGTTCAAATGGCTAGCAATTTCCCCTGGAGGAAGGAAAGACATCATATAAAGTAGGAAAATAAGAAATATAGAGATACAGGAAGAGAAAAATAAAGAATACGGAGATGTAGCCTACCTTATTTTTATAGACATATACAATATAACTGTATTTAGCAGGCAGCATAGGCCTATAATGGCCAAAGCCTTTTAAAGAAAACAACTACTTGAGGCAGTGAAATTCAAGCACAAGTAAGGGAGAATTTTGACTTTGTTTACTTTATTTAGGGTACATGTCCAGAGGCATTAGTATTGCTCATTAAAACATACACACTGCAGTTTTCAACCGTGCCCACAGACCTCTGATGTCAGCAAATGTTTGTTTGCAGGTGTCATGAAAACCGCACACTTTAAATGCATCATCATTAGCTTATTAAAGGTCATTGTCTTTATGATAGAACACTGAGGCGTGAAACCACAATGAATAGGACCACTAATATTGTTTTTAAGCACATGTTTGAAAGAACAGTCACGGTAAAAATTTTCCTTCTGTCAATGTTTCTATTAATATACATGTGTATGTGGGACACTGGGAACACAAACACATGTGTACGAATTTTCGCAATTTGGTTGTGTTTTCAGGTTCTAGTTTAGCGAATTAGTTTGATAGGCTACTTGTGGCATAACATCTTGTCTAAATTAAAAGACTACAAACTTTAAAAGTGTTGCAGGAAAGTTGAGAAAATTGTATATTTTACATTTTGGATTTACTACTCTTTGAACTTATATTATAATTGTTATTATTACGTCGAATTTATGTTTTAAAATAGGGCGCCACAGAGCGTGACGTCATATCACGACCGTTATAGAATCAGTAGAAATTTCGCGCTCAACACCGTTTAAATCGCTTTCAGTGATACGCTTCATTTACATAAACACAGGCGCTTTTGTTCAGAAACGATTTATAATAAGTTAATTTAGAAAAAGAATAAGGTGTACTGCCAGTGATGTACGTGGTTTCGCTTAAAAATGCGTTGTTTTATGAATCTGGCCTTGTATCAGTCGCGGCGCTAACGTCCTCCGGCGTTTCATTTCACCTGACAGACTGCAGGAGGCCCTAACTGGATTATCACACAGCAAAACCCGCATGTAAGTCAATACGTTTGTCTTTCGTAGACGCTACACCTGACCTGTGTCTGGGACAATAGCAAACACCTGTATATTGATTGTCTGTCAAAACGGGGTTTAATAATAAATGCCTCCCTCAGTTTTGCATTTGTCACTCAGACTAATAGAAACTCGCGTCCAATAACAGACTCACTCAGTAAACATCTCTGTGCTCGTATGACAGATGTCTGTGAATTGTAATATTGAGCTAAATTATGTTTGCCCGAGTTTTATTGCAGTGTCTCTTTCTGTATATAGCTATACACAAACACTTACAGATACGTAAAATATAAAAAAATAATATCAGTCAAACATTTGAACGCATAGATACTTTTTCTTTTCTATTCATGTTTAGAACACATATTACAAAAAAACTATGATACAACAAATGAAATTATGTATATTATGCAACTATATAATCTTTTATTGTTATTTATTTATTTAATAACTTATTTATTAAATAATTAAAAATAATCTCACATTTGAGCTTTAAATTACAGTTGCACTTTATATGTTTCTAAATAACTGATTTTAAGCCTTTAGTATAAACTTTCCGATGTAAAGATCACAAGAAACCTAAATTTAGTTAAGTGTGTCCACAATGATGATGGTTTCTTTCTCTTATGATCTTCCTTTTCATTTCTTATCCAAGCTGTGATATCACATGTGGATTTGCTTGTGTCTTTCTTCTGTAAAGCTAAAGGCTGCAGAACCCTGCTCTCAGCTGTCAGATCAACACAATGGTAATTAATATCGGTGTGTCTTAGTGACAGCTGCAAACTCAGACACCTCTGGAAGTGTGTGCGTGTGTGGTCGATCTGTATTTCAGAGATAAATTTGTACCCAGAAGTGAACTAAATTTGAGAATCTCCCTTTGGGGACATGCAAAAGCATCTGTATTTTTAACTGAAAAAATAATAAATAAATAAATAAAAAATACACACACACATGACTATAAAATGGCTATTTAACACGTCCTTTATTAGTGCATGTTGTCACAGTGTTATTCTAGTATCACTGATATAGTATCATTTTGAAATTATTATTATTATTTTTTATTTTTTTATTTTTTTATAACATATTTTCTGTTTTTGTTATAATTTTAGTAATTTTTAGTTTTAGTCATTTTGTTGTGTTTTTGTAATTTTATCAGATTTTCTTTTCTTTTCTTTTTTCTTTTTTTTTTTTTTAAACAATATGTCTGTCTTATTCTCCCAGTTTCACAGACAAGGCTTAAGCTAGTCTAAGACTAAAATGCAGGTTTGAGCTGTCTCAACTGAAAATATCATGCTCTGACATATCTTAAAATATGTCAGTGCCATTGTTCTTTGTCAAGATTCACACCCGTAACATTTTCTTCTAAGGCATTTTTGTAAAAGCTGCTTAAATATCTTAATTTAACTAAGGCCTATTCCTAACCTTAAGCTAAACCCCATCTGTGTAACCGGGCCATGAAGTTTTAATTTTTAGTTTTGTGGTTTAATTATTTTGCTATTTTACCACATAAACTAAACAAGAATGAGTAGCCTTGGCAACTCGCAGAAATAAAATGGTAGATCCTAAAATAAAATAAAAAAACACGTAAGACAAAAGCGTTTTAAACCAACATGCAAAAGAAAAGAAGCATTTGTTTTTGTTTTGTTCAAAACCTTCATTGTGTGACAACTAGCCCCAGTCTCCTCTAAAAACTCCAGCTGCCAGTTCTAAAGTTTATGGGACAGTTTGTACAGAAGCTTTGACTGTAGTGGTGAGAAATGGAAATGTAAGAGCATATAAGTGGTCACATCGCTCACAGACGATGGTTGTGTTCATCCACACCGCTGCCGTTTGTGGGAGTTCTGGTGGGAACGCAGAGTCCTGATAGCCCACTAATAGAGTTGCTTTCTGCCTGAATTGCCTGAATCTCTCCTTCACTTATTACTGCCATCCTCATTAAGTACAGAATGAGATCTCGCTCTCATGCACACACGCTCGCACAAATGGGATGTCACAGTATATTTCTCTTTCCATTCATCTCATCTTCAACCTCACCTGCTATCAGCTACAACCTCTTGTTCTCTCTGGCTCTGATGTGGCTCCATACGCTGGATGTCGGCCTGGTTTCCTCTTTGTGTTCTCAGGGTTGTGACGTCGAGGACGATTTCTGAATGAATGTTATTACAGCTTATTTTTCATTCAGTGGTGCTTTGTAAATGCATGAATATAGTTTGTCTGACTATTTGACTTAAATCAAGGACAATCTTTTCCAGATATACACTACTAGTTAAACATTTCAAATAAGATTTTTAAATTTTTTAGCAAGACGTCTCTTATGCTCACCAAAGATGCATTTATTTGATCAGAAACACTGTATAAAAAAAATAGCTGTATTTTGTAATTTATTGATATAAAGCTGAATTTTCAGCATCATTACTCCAGTCTTCAGTGTCACACGATATTTCAGAAATCATTCTAATCTGCTGATTTGCTGCTCAATCATGATAAATTATTATTGCTGCTCACTTATTAATAATCTTAATCTTGCTATTATCAATATTGCCACTTAATATTTTGGGTAAACCGTGATACATTTTTTTCAGGATCCTTTGATGAATAGAAAGTTCAAGACTGGAGTAATGATGCTGAAAATTAAGCTTTGCATCACAGGGATAAATAACAGTTTGAAATAGGAAACAGTCATATTAAACAGTTATAAAATGTAATGTTTTTACTGTATTTTTGATCAAATAAATGTAGCCTTGGTGAGCGATTTCTTTCAAAAACATCAAGAAAATGTAATTATTCCTATATGATAACTGTATTAAACTGTCAATTGGTGATGTAATAAACTAATACCTGTTATAAAACACGGTTGGCATATTTCTGCAGCCCCCTAAACCCTGGTGAATGGCCAGCACACTCACTTCCTGCAAAGGTCATGAGTTTGATGTGTGCCTCGAGCAAACGCGGAACTTGCCAAAGTCTCGCTCTGAGTATATTAACACCTTTGGTAATTCACACGCAACATTCTGCAATATCCTTTCCCCCTGGTTTTGTTTATTTCCAATTAGCTTCTTGTGGTGTTTATGTCATATGAGCTGCCTGCAGGCAGGCTGAGAGATTTTCAAGGCATCGGACTCTGGCACTCTGGGGCCGTTTGATGGAGCGGGCTGAGACTGTGGTAAAGGGAAAGATAGAGGGCGGAAGAAAAAGAGTAAGACAGGAAACCCCAAACCGCTCGTTGAGTTCAGCTTTTATTCACTCACCCCTCCATCTGGGCATTCAGAAGAGTGCATGTGGCCTAATACCCTTTTCATTTCACAGGCAATTTAGAGAATCATCTTTTGAAGAAAAATACCTTTTATTTGGCCAAGATACTTTAGAAGACTTGTAGATTTATCTTTGCCATTTTAAACATCAAAAGTGGCCTTTTTAAAGAATTAGTTTACCCCAAAAGGATAATTTAGTCACTGTTATTTTAATGTTGTTTTGTTTGATTTTATTGCTTCCTTAGAACACAGAGTTATTTTGCTCAATATCATTGTTGCTCTTTTCCAATGGAAGTGGATGGAGACTGGGGCTTTGAAGGTCTAAAAATAACAAAAAGCAACAAAAAGCAACATAAATGTAGTCCATATGACCCATGCCCTGCCTTCCAAGTTTTCTGAAGACATACATCGATCAACAAACTGAAAACCACATTAATACTATCTTTCCCCGTAGCTGATGATACTATTTTCAAAACTGTTTGTGCGATGATACTATTTCAATCATGTTTGATGTCACTGATTGATGATACTATTTCAATCATGTTTGATGTCACTGATGTCAAACCTGACTTCATAAGACTTGAAATATAGTGCGCAAGTTATATGGACTACTTATATGGTGCTTTTTTGGTCAGTTTTGGAGTTATACAGTTCCAGTCTCCATCCACTCTACCTTTTGCAATATAACTAAACATAAATAAATGAATAAACAAAAAATAAACAAATAAATAAAAATAACTTGTTGAAAAAATGAATAAATAAAATGTAATAATTGTCTGTGTGGATCTACAGCAAGCCACAGATGCAGAATAAAGACAATAAACCCAGAACATTTATTTTAAAACAGTCACTTGTAAAGACTGATGGACCCGAATGAAGTCAGAGGAGTCTTTGTTAAACTGAACGCTCTGTCTTTACACTGTGGTTTGTAAATCAACTTTTTAAAGTCATTTTTCAAAGATTGTTTGCAATGGGTGGTAGAACGGCATGTAACCAGTAGCCTGATGTAAAAAGCTTTTCCAATTTCCAATGTGAAAAGGTAAATAGAGCAGAAAAATATGAGGTACAAAGCACATGAAATTTGGGAACAGCAAGAGACAAATAAATCATTTTGTGGAGAGAGAAAGAGAAAAGTGTGTGTGGATTAATTTCACCGAAGAGCTGTTTGTACTTGAGATTGCATTAGTCTGCAGAGATGCGCTTCTGTTTGTCTTTGTAATGAAACGTTGCAACAGGGTGTGGAAAATAAAACAAAAGGTCACAGTTTAACTGTCTCGAGACAGATGTGTGTATCAGGAGGTGAGTAAACACTCCTCTTGCGCTGCATGCTAAATACTGAAAGACTAGTGACTACAGCACAAAAGTATGCAAAATAATAGTCATATTATTAGTTAATGTGAGTTTGACATATCCTAACTAACAGACTAACTAACTTAAATGTATACATAAAACAAAAATTATAATATATATATATATATAGATATATATATATATATATATATATATATATAATATATATATAATATATATATATATATATATATATATACATACACATATATAAAGTTATTTTGTAGGGTTGGGTTAGAGTTAATCTGATGTAATTATAATTAGCTTTATATAAAAACTAGCAATCTATTGTATGTCCTGTGGGCATACCATATTTGTTGAAAATGTCTTTGTGCATGTGTATACATCAACAGAAGGGTAAAAACTGAAAAAGCTCAAGAGGCAAACACTATGGCAAAATGACAGAATACAGCAGCGTGTGAATGGCTTTGAAGTGATGTTTTGAGAGCAGAAAGTCTCTTTCTTCCCTATTTCTTTTCACGTCTTCTCTTTCCTCTGATGCTGAGGGGACACGCTGACATTGAGTGTCAGCTTGTGTTTTCCACGTTAGCTGCTTTGACAGTCACGCGCTTTATCATAAACATTGTGATCACGCATCTCTTTATAAATTCAGCCGCTGCCTGTGCCTGACTGTCAAACGCATTATGCGCATTCAACAGATATTTGAGTATTATGTTTTGAATTTATATAAATAAAAATGATATATTTATATAATTATATCTAAAATATAAATAGAAAAACAATGCAAAAAGATATTTATATAAAATATTTTAAAATAGTATATTGATCATTAATATATTAATGTGTATGTACATAGTGTATATATATATATATAAATAAATATATAGTAAAGTTTAATGTTATGTATTATATATATTAAATATATACTAATTTATATACTAAATATATATATAAAAACATCAAACTTTAACAATCAAGCAACAATATTTCAAATATACATATATTTAAATATATATAAAAGTTTAATGTATATTACAATTATATAAAATAAAATTATAAAATGTCTTATAAAAATACATTTATATAGAATATTTATAAAATACTATGGCCCGGTTTCACAGACAGGGCTTAGAATAAACCAGGAGTAGGCCTTAATGTGTAGTTAAACTGGGACATTTAAGTACCTTTCATGAACGTGGCTAAAAATAGACTTAGTTAGTTGGAGACTACAGATTATGATGAGCCTGATTATGTTGAGTATAAGCACATGCCGTTGGTCTGATGGTGCTCATATAAACCTGGAATGGACTAGAAAACGTTATTATTGGAGTACATCTTGACACTAAACAATGGCAGAGGCAAAAATAATTAATTCAAAAAACTTTAGTGAGTATGAAAAAACACTACTGAAACAAATTGTGACGAACTCCAGTTATTGAAAGTAAAATCCACACTACTGCTAGTGAGCAAAAGAAAAGTAGTGCTTGGAATGCAATTTGCAATAAATTCAATGAGCACAGTGAGTGTGTGGCCTCCACATCTGCTCTAGCATCCCTGAGGAAAGATGCTGCCATCACCTTTCAGCAGAGAACAAGCAAGATGATCATACATGAAAAGTTAGCCAGAGAATTTCATGAGCAAAAAATACAATATCTGAAGGAAGAACATGAAATGAAAATGAGAATTCTACAGGTTGAATTGGATATGAAGTTGGAAGAAAGAGGTATGATCCAAAAAATATACAGTAAGGAGACAATTGTGATTGCCAGCCATGATGAACAATATGATGTGTAAAAAATAAATATTAAAAATAATTCAATAAAAATAAACCTTTTGCCATTTAGATATTCATGAGTGAGTTTTTAATTACCAAAAACTACATTTTCAACCAGTACTGGTTTAGTAACTTTTTAATTTTGTTGCACACTATTTTAATTTTGTACAGAACAAACATTATCAAGGCAAAATAAGCCATAATGAATATGTTCCTTATTGAAATGCATCTCATCTAGCTGAATTACTGCAATGTGAAAGCAACTCTGTGTGCAAGTCCTTGTTGGTCATTGGCTTGTTGGTCATTCGCTGCAGAACGCTTTGAGTTAAGACAGCTCAAGTGGGCAGTTTAGTCTGGGACTAGGCTTAAGGCCTGTCTGTGAAACCGGGCCTATAAATTAATAATATTATTGTATTACATTAATATATATATATATATATATATATATGTCTTATAAAAATATTGTGACGAGTGGGGCGGGGCCCGAGAGCCGTGGGAACGGAGCGAGGCCAGTGGAGTGATTGGGAAATGAGCGACACCTGCTCCACTCGTCACAAATATATTTATAAAAATATATTTATATAAAAATATTTATATCAATATTTACATCGCAACTATGCATCATATTCAGAAACCTGTTTGAAAACACTCGTTATTTTTGCAATTCAGTTGAATGCCACTAGAGGCTCAAAAATGACACATAGCAGCCAAAACAATATTTGCTTTATATTAATTCAATTCAATTCAGTTCAGTTCAGTTCAGTTCAGTTCAATTAAATTCAATTCAATTCAGTTCAAAAGTTTATTTGTATAACGCTTTTTACAATACAAATCGTAGCAAAGCAACTTTACAGAAAATTAAGTTTCTACAATATTTAGTAGTAGCTTATCAGTGATGACTGTCAGTTTATGTACATATGGCATAAATGAACGGAAAAATCAATTAAACGCGTAAACAAACAGACGATGAACACTATTAACAGCAATTATTATATGATGCAATCAAACTTATAGCAAAATGTGGTAGTTCTGTATGTTGTCTCTGGGTTAGCATCATCTGAGGTCCTCTGAGGGGTTGGCATCATCTCTTCTCAGGTGTTCTGGATCCAGACTGGAGCTTGTGTAAATCCCGTGGCAAAACAGAGAAACAAATTGAGACATAATTAGCGTAGCTGCTGTTCCAACCAAGTAAAATGAGTTAGTTTTAACCCAAGCTAAATAACAATAATCAGCATTTGATCAGATATAACTGCAGTCCAAGATTATGAGATGCATTATTCGAATGCTTGGCCAAAGAGATGTGTTTTTAATCTAGATTTAAACAGAGAAAGTGTGTCTGAACCCCGAACATTATCAGGAAGTCTGTTCCAGAATTTGGGAGCCAAATGCGAAAAAGTTCTACCTATGTTAGTGGACTTTGCTATCTTAGGTGCTACCAAAAGTCCAGAGTTTTGTGACCTTAGGGAGCGTGATGGGTTGTAGCGTGGTAGAAGACTAGTTGGGTACGCAGGAGCTGAACCATTAAGGGCCTTATAGGTAAGTAATAATATTTTGTAACTGATACGGAACTTAATAGGTAGCCAGTGCAGAGACTGTTTGGGGTAATATGATCATATTTTCTGGTAAGGACCCTGCATTTTGGACTACCTGTAGCTTGTTTATTGAAGATGCAGGACAACCACCTCGCAGTGCATTACAATAGTCCAGTCTAGAGGTCATGAATGCATTTCTACATCAGAAAGGTAACATGTTTCGTAGCTTGGCAATGTTTTTAAGATGGAAGAATGCTGTTTTTGTAACATGGGAAATATGTTTTTCAAAAGACAAGTTGCTGTCTAATATAACACCCAGATTTTTGACTGTAGAGGAAGTAACAGTACATCTGTCTGTTTACATATAAACAAAGCAAATATAGTTTTTTTTTTTTTTTTTTTTACTTAAGAGATCGTCATTAGCAAATGTTGATGTAAGATGTCTTTGTGCTAATGCTCCAGTGAGCTCTGACACCATGCAGTGCTGCAGGGCTGTTTATCTCTCTCTCTCTGTCTCTCACACACACACACACACACACATGTATATGCCCGTCGCTCCACACATTCACAAGTTCATGTGCCTTTCTGTCTCCATAGCAAATGAATCTCCAGCAACATGAATTATACATGAGTCTCTATCTCTCTTTATCTTCGGCTGCTTCTAGTCAGACAAAGAGCAAGAAGATGATACTGACAGTCACAGACGCTGTCTTAGGTGGCAGCTGTGTGTGTGTGTGTTCTCGTCATACTGTCACTTGACAACTCGCTGTTATTTCATGCCACCTGCTGCTGACTTCCTGTCACCCCAGGAAGTGCCTCTTCACCTTAATGAGCATTTAGCCACTGAGCTACAAAAAATGAAAGACGGAGGAAGGAAAAAAAGAGGAGAAGATTGAAATAATAAGTGATATAAAAATTTAAATAATTGCTTGACTATTAGCTTGACCAGTTTTCAAATCCGAGAATCTGTGCGGCTCGTACAAACAATAACTAAACAAAACATGAAACATGACTGCAAATGGAAGTATATATTTATTTAATTTAATATTTATATTAGTAATTATATATATATATATATAAATATTTATTAATAAAATAAACAACTAAATAAGTATTAATTCATAAAAGACAGTATCTGATAATGATGTACTGTATTCAAATTATTATCTTAATTAATTCACCCTCTTGCTGTTTTAGAAGTCCTGCAATACAGTGATTAAACCCAACTAGTATCACAAAACAAATAAACACACACACACATACATTTATTCTCTCACTCACTCATTCTGCTACTTTAAAGTGAAAAGAACACAACAGCGGATTCGTTTAACTCCCCCTGCAGACATCACAAGCTGACCCAGTTAAAAGTGTGTGTGTGTGTGTGTGTGTGCGTGTGTGTGTGTGTGAGAGAGAGAGATACCTGGAGAGAAGTGAAATATCTAGAGCTCTACTTCAACCAATTAACATAAATGAGGTTTATGCTGTATTCTGTTTTTATTTTTGGATTTCCTTGATATCGTTTATTTTTGCGCAGTACTTTTGTGCACCATGCAGTTTATTTAAAAAGAGAATATTCAGTGGGACATAACGGAGGGTGGGAATTTGCTTTGATATTAATGACTAATATTTATTTTCAGTCATAGTTACACCAAAAGAAAAATTGCTGAGTGTTTAATATAGTTTGCACTTTTAAAATACTGTATATTTTCACAAAATACATGAAAACATGAATAAAACATAATTCAAAACAAAATTTTGCATGTACAATATGTTATATCATAATGTTTATTTGATAAGTATTCAGCATTTCTTATCGTGTATCTTATGGATATTTAACTTGCAGCCAATCCCGTTGTGTTCCAGTGTTTTAGCATGCATTCCAGAGTCACCCCTGGGGTATTCTGGGATGTCAGGCTGGAGGGTTTTCTGGCTCAGAGTGGCTCCAGAAGCGTCCAAGAGAGAGTTGGAATGAGCCCAGTGAACAGAACGATAGACACGGATGAAATATTATTGTGATGATTATACTGTAATGCAGAATATAACGGGTATTTCTTCATGGTCACTTTGGTCCCTATGTGGACCATTGTGATGATTATACTGTATATATATATATATATACACACATATATATAAATGAATATATAAATAAATAAATATAATATATATATATATATATATATATATATATATATATATATATATATCATCATATATGGCGGCGAAAAGTACACCAATTTACCTGAACTCACCCTTTATATTGTTTTATGTTGTTTGTATGTTGAAACCTATATAGTATTTGCATGTTATACTCTGCAGAGGAGTAATCAGTAAGGCAGTTTTGTAGTCATTTGTAGACAACTATACACTTCACCTTTAAACCTACCTTAGATATATTAAACCATCTAATTTATCACTCTAAAGCATTGTTTGGAACATTTTTAATCTATATAAAAACATCCTAATGACTAAATCAGGATGAAGAAGTCATTGTGAACAGAAGAGGTGAAGAGGTAACACTTTCATAGCGATGAATGTGAGAGCAATTATACAGACCTTTCCTGTCTCTGACACACTCACACAGTCTCATACTGTCACACTCTCCCTCCATTCTGTTCCGCGAGAGAGAGAGAGAGAGAGAGAGAAAGAGAGAGAGAGCAGAACTAAACGCTTGCTCTGCTGTGCCCTGCAGTCCTTAATTGGCTTCTCCAGCCTGTCAGAGGAGGAAAAGAGAATAGAGAGAATAAAAGAGAACAAGAGAACCACCTTACAGAAGAAAAAAAAAAACCTGAGAGAAAGAGACTAAGATAAATTGCAGGCAGTTTATATAAATGCATTCAGTGTATGTATGTGTCCCCTGTTAAGTAGCCACCATGGAAGATTAGATCCTTAGAGAACAAAGGAAATATTATTTCACTCTGAATGCACATACAAAATATAAAGTAACTGAAATGATAAACAATGAGAATGACAAATTGTACTATTAATGATCCATCTTGCAGTTTGGGTGGAATATGGGTGTATAATATTTATGCAATAACACATTGCGTTGAAACATTACTTGGGCAATCAGATCAGATCTAACTGTAAAACTAACTGTTGTATAATCATAATTGAATCCCTTAAGGTATATAAATAGCTCTGCTCCAGTCTAATTTGTCTGTTTTTCTTTTTATTCAGATTCACAGGGGATCTCTGAGTCTCGACCCCTTTCAACATCCCTGTGCACATGTGAGCTTTAAAACCACAGAATACAGTATGTGTGCTCAGAAAAAAAATGAGCGTAAAGGAGGGTGGCACAGTGTACTACAAGGTAACAAATATGATCCTGTTAAAATGAACAAAGCTTTCACTGTGCTTGCAGTTTAGATGACTTTTTTAATTATTTACACTCTCGTTATTTACACTACATTTGCAAATCAGTGGGCGGGGCTAAACAGGCAGTGATGTACAGTAGAAGCAGGTATTGATCTTCTACAGAGTCTGCGTTTAGCCACACTGTTATGTCATAGAGTGGTACATTCCACAAGCTGTTTTGGCAGACTGGCTGCAATATAAGCTGTTTTTAGACTAACAAGAAATTCAGAGTTCTGAAACTAAAACAGGATGCTTTTACAGTGACCTATTATATGTCAAAAGATCAAGGGAATTTTGATTTCTCAATTCATCACCCCTTTAAGCCTTAACGTGTTTAATTCTGCATTGAACCAATGTTCTAGTATCAGCTTTGAAGTTGAGTCTACATTGCGACCATGCAAGGAAACAACAGCAACAAAACTTAGGGTGTATTCACACTAGGAATTAGTGGTGGAACCGTTCAACTGGTTCACGGTTTTAGAGTCACGATTTCAGTATGTTTCGGTATGTGCTGTGTTTATGGAAAAACTATACTTTCGAATAAAAATTAAGAAAATGCAAACAAGCGAAGCAACAAAGCTTAATTTTCTGCTCATAATAAGAGAAGCTGTCTTAACTGAAAGCCTGTAGTGGAACAAGACTAAAAGGCTTATAAGTAAAGTTTAAGTAAAAAAACAATCTACACTGCAAAAAATGCAGTGCAACAAACTGTTTCCAACAGTGAAAATTGCACTGCAAATGACGTTGCAGTGCAACAAAACTAGAAAGTTAACTACACTGCAAGTGATATGATGCAACAAAACTAGAACATTTCTGTAATAATAAACTATAGCTATTAACTATTGCAAGCATGAAACATAAGCATGCAAACAAGTAATGCAACAAATCTAGAACATTTTAATTGTGTTGCCTTCTAAAAACTGGAACGCTCCTGTTAAGAAACAATGGATGTGTCTATATTGCAAATACGCAACACTCAAAAAAAGAAATGGTCCCATAATGATCAATGAAGCCGCCTACAAAGTAGAAAGTGAGCGACGTGACCAAACTAGCAAAGTCGCGCACTTGCAGTGCATACTGCGCTGTTGATTACAACTGGAGTGTTGTGAGTGTGAATCTGAGAAAGTAAGTGGGTAAATTAGCAGCAGAAAGAGACAGAAAAGAGGGAGACTAACAAGAGAGGTGTAATGAGTCTAAAAATAAACCAGGCGAAGAATGAGCGAACACTTGCTGCTGCTTCTACAAAACGTCTCTCGTCAACGTCTCCCATGAGCTGCATGATGACACAAAGGGAACAATGTGAAATAAAACGCTCTCATTCTCTCTTCCATCATTTCCCCTTTCTTTTTTTCCTTCCACTAGCCGTACTGGTGTTATTGATCGTAATCTGTCCATATGTTTTGTGAGGTCTCTCTTGTTTTTACTTCTTACAGTAAACATACTTTGACTCAAGCTCCTAATTTGTTCCCCGGAGATGTTTGTGTAACTTCCCTTCTTACTGCCATCACGAGTCAGTGTCAGAGGTGTTTTTCCAGTGGTTTATGAGACTCTTGCTGTAAATTTAACAGCAAAATTCTGTGTGAGATCTTTATGACTACAGAGCACACACAGAGAGACAGAGCCGCTCTCTCTGACATACACATCCCGCCGGCTAAAGCATTCTTTAATGGCATTAGGAAACACATTCTGTGGGGAACAGATGAAGTGTAGTTCATCTCTGCTATATTTCTTATAAATAGCAACATAATGGTGCAGCAAACACTAATGCTACCTAGTTTTGGAGCTCAGGGGTTCACTAAAGACTATACCTAATGTGTTTTAAATGTTTTCTGTATATACACACACTGTCATTCTAAAGTTTGGGGTCAGTAAATATATTTAGAATGTTTCAAAGTATTTCCATTTTAAAGTAAAAGCTGTTCTTTATACACTTTATATTAAAATATATATATCATGGTGTCCACAAATATATTAAGCAACACAACTTTTTGTGTTGTCCAAATGAAGTTCTTAGCAATGCATATTACTAATCAAAAATGAAGTTTTAATATATTTAAAATATTTTCATGGAACATGATCTTTACTTAATATCCGAATGATTTTTGGCATAGAAGAAAAATCAAAAATTTTGACCCATACAATGTAATTTAATAATATCAATATGTATAATACTATAATAAGAAATATGTGTAAACTTTGTAATCAAAATTTCTGTACACAAAAATGTACATAGATATAACAGATTATTCAGTTCTGCTCGAGGATATCTGGTTAATGTGCTACAAAATGTGTCAAACCAAACTTTAAGTATATTTCAAAGATTTAATTTGACCAGCTTTATGATTGTTTCATCTTCAAAAGTCATCGCTGCATGTCTCAACTAATGGCAGGTTTTAAGTTTAGGAAACCTGTTTGGAAACACAATTTTTTGCGTCTCCATTTGGTGCCACTAGTGGCATAAAAACCACACCCCACCTTAATGAATGCTCACACACACACACACACACACACACACACACACACACACACACACACACACACACACACACACACACACACACACACAGCACCACCTGTGTTTCTATGTTTTGTCATGCATGAGTCACTCTCTTACATCATCACAGTGGGATGTCTGGGCTAACTTCGTAGATGCCAACGATCACATATCAGATGCTCTCAAAAAAAAAAAAAAAAAAAGTCACGACCAACTCAAAGACACACAAACACACATTCAGAAACACACTTTCTGGCTGTGAAGGATGTGTGTGTGAGAGAGGGAGGCTCCGGGCGGTGGTCCAGAGACTAAATGAAGGGCAAAATGATGGTGGAAGTTGTAACCTCTATCTGGTCCACAGGTCAAACCTGCACGGGCCGTGATGTAGAGAGGTCAGAGGTCATGAATGCATGAAAGAGCGCAGTAATATTGGGAGATCAGACCATGATATGTGTAGTTTACAGAGGAACAGAAAAAAAAGAGAAATAGAAAGATGGAGAGAGGAGGGGAGATCTGGCACTGCCGTACAAAACAGATGGACCTGAGTGAGTGTGTGTGTGTGCTGTTAATGTGTCCAAGTACTGCACTCAACAATGTGAGAAAGAAAGAAAGAAGACAAAAAGAATGAGAAAGAATGCCAAATAAAGTAGAAGTGCTTAGGTAAAAACTACAGTGGACTGAAAAAAAGAAGTTTACGAAAATGTGGCTGTTTTTAACTTTTATTATTAACTTATATTGTGTTTATACTGAGTGAATCAAGCAAATCTCTAAACTGAATCATCTCACAAAACTGTTTGCAATTTCGCATTTATATTAAAAGAACAGGTCACCCAAAATTAAATGAAAATTAGCTGAAAATGTTCTCACCCTCAGGTCATTCAAGATGTACAGTAGATACGTTTGTTTCTTCATCAGAACATATTTGGAGAAATGTAGCATTTCATCTCTTGCTCAGCAATGGATCCTTTGCAGTGAATGGGTGCCGTCAAAATGAGAGTCCAAACAGATGATAAAAACATTACAATAATCCACAAGTAATCCACGCCACTCCAGTCCATCAGTTAACTTTTTGTGAAGCAAAATGCTGCATGTTTGTAATAATCAAATTCATCATTAAAGCATTTTTAACTTTAAGCCATCACTACCAGCCAAAATACCTGTCTATAATAAAGTGAAAAAATCCTTTAACATCAAAATCCATTGACATATGTGTTTAGAACTGTTTTTGCTTATAAATGGTGTTTGTGCATATATACCTCTCTTGATTCAGATAAGATGACTTTTTTTTTAATGGAGAAAACAATATTATGGATAGAGGACTCGTATTTTAGCCAGGAGCAGTGAAAAATGCCTTCTTGATTGATTTTCTTACAAACATGCAGCTTTTTGCTTCACAAGACGTTAACTGATGGACTGGAGTCATGTGGATTATTGTGATGTTTTTATAAACTGTTTGGACTCTCATGCTGACGGCACCCATTCACTGCAGAGGATTCATTGCTGAGCAAATGATGCTAAATTTCTTCAAATCTAATATATAAATTGTCCCTATTTACTTTCTTGGTCTTATTCTGAATAGTCCCTTGGTTGTTTCAAAGCAAAACAAGTTTAAGTCTATGTAATCTTTCATCAAAAATAAAATAGCTTGCCCCTTTTTCTTAGATGATATTGCTTTTTTGCTGATGTCACTGAGGCCTTGCAGGCTATATGATAATATAGCCATTAGCCAGATAGCAGCATGAGTGGGCAGCCTGCAAAACAACAGCCGGAGACGTCTGGCATGAAAACACATTTGCTTCTGTGAAGCCATTCAGAGATTTTGGATGCCAGAATAATGAACTTCAAGTGAACTGAGGTTTCACAATGAAACTGCAGTGAGTGCATCTTTTATTCATATTATTCAAAAAGGCCAAAAACTATTTTATTAGACTGGAAAAAAATTCTTTAGCATTTTGTACTTTGTACATATATATTTTGTACATTAAAAACAGTACAATTGTGAAATATTTTTACAATTTAAAATAACTGTTTTCTATTTGAAAATATTTGAAAATATAATTTATTCCTGCGATATAAAGCATCATTACTCCAATCTTCAGTGTCACATGATCTTTAGAAATCATTCTAATATGCGGATTTGCTGCTCAAGAAATATTTATTATTATCAATATTAAAATCAACAATTTAATGTTTTTATGGAAACCTTTTTGCCACAATTTTTAATCACCTTGGTGTCACCAACATCGACAACTCTACTGACTTCGCTAAAAATAAAAGGAAATGATCAAAGCAGGTGGTTCCTTACAAAACACAGTACCAGCTTCTGTGCGTTTTACCAAATCAAAAAGAATACAGAATCTACATGCAAACTTTAGTCAACAATAAGATCTCTCTTATAACATCCTACCATATGATATGAGCCCTCTGAAAGTCATGCAACAAGATTCATTAACACAGACAGTTTGGCTTTAAGCATCTGTCTCGTTGCAGTAACACGTCTAAATCAGAGGCGACATTAAAGAGCAGTGGATTCACAGCACTGGAGCTGTGAACATGCGTGTGATTACAGCTTCGTATTGTTCTGGGAATCAGGTAAGAAAAACATCAAACAACAGCCCCTGATGGCACGTTTATCACACACAGATGCAATTAAATCACACAGCTGTCCAGTGCTGATAATAAGTGTTGAAATAGCTTTACAGCGCTGTTGTCATTTACACACTCCTGGAGTGTGACCTCGTGTTAAACAGTAATTGGATCGGATCTCGCTCTCTCTCGCTGAGGATGCTTCGGGTTCTGAGACAAAATGGCTCATTTCGACTTTAAATCACATTGACAAATAACAGGATCATTAATGTTTCCAATAAGACTTTAGGTTAAAATTAGGGCTGTCAATCTATTCATACTAATCAAATTAATTAACATGCAATTAATCACATAAATCTACAACATTTTTTTTTCTTGAAACTAAATACATTTGACAAATATTTTTCAAAATGAACTGAAAATATTACATTAATATATACATATAAATTATTTATATATTATTAAACAAATTTTTTTCTTCTTGTATAAATTTTGATTTGATAGATATTCACGTTTTTTTTTAAATAATATTTTTCTTTTATGTATGATAAATAATCACATAAGTCAACAGCTTTGCTTCCATCCATATATTTTTTAGATACAATATTAAACATTCTGTATGGAAACAGCAGGACTAATGCAAAGAAATAGATCATTTTAACTAAAGAAGGTGTTTACTCCATAAATGTTCAGTTTAATTCTTATATGTCATATGTCAATATGTCATAATACATACATATATATATATATATATATTTTTTTTTTTCTCCATTATATGGACATTTTTCCTTAAACAAAACAGCAAAATAAATAAAAATACATTTAAAATATCAATTGAATAAATAGAAATAAACCATTTTCATCTCCCTGTTACAGTTTAGTTTTATTTTTCTTCATCCCTTTCTTATTGAATCAGTTTTGTTGAATATTTAAGATCTGATATTTTTTTTACATAACATGCAGGGAATTACTTAATAAATTTTGAGATATAACAATAAAAATGCTGTATGAAAACAGCAGGACTAATGAAAAAAAAAAGATAATATTTTTAACCAAAGAAGCTGTTTACAGAAGCTGATATTTTCTTCATTATATGGTCTTTATTTTCTGAAAAAATCTAACAAAATAAATTTAACAAAATTTATTCAAAAATGATAATACTCAAATGCATACAAATAAATTATTTATATATCTTTAAACAAATAATGTTGTAACTTTCATCTCCCTATTCCTGTTCTTGTTTTTCTTTATCCTTTTCTTTCTGTATCACTTGTTATTTTGTTAAATTTTCAAGCTTTGTGTTATTTATTTATTTTGATTTATACAACAATTGGTCTGCACAGCGCAAACAAAGCCAAAATGTGGATATTTTAGGCAATATAGAAATCCTGGCCAGGACATGTCCTGGGAAAAGGGCACGTTTGGTCACCCTAACATTGTGTAAATTCAAACCTTGTCACGGCTGGTAAGGATGTCTGAGGAACTAAACTGTGAGTTGGTTAACTAAAGAGCTAATTTAACTGTTCCTACACAGCAGCTCTGCGCACATGAGGCAGCAGATTTATTAAGTATAACCTGGTGTCTCTTACATAGACTTCAAAAGGTGAGAGGCATGTGTTTTCTCAAATGACCTGAGCGTATCAGAGCAGGAGCGAAAGGACAGAGCTGGATTTGAATTCAGTCTTGCAAGGAATTAAACCCCTACAGGCCTGAGCTACAAATCTGGTGCCAATTCCAAAGCTGTCCAACACTACACGACCCATCGAGAGCGTTTCTGCTGCATACTAAACAGTCTGGGCAGGACTGTGTGTTTCTCTACACCCTTTATTGGTGCTGGAGCCACACATCTGGAACCAGGTAGTTCTGGGCCAAAAAACTCTGCTTCACTGTCTGCAGGGGGAAAAAATCAGGACAACATCAGTCTGGCAGGGCTATGCAAAAAATAAAAATAAACAACTGAAAAAATTAAAAATAATAGATAAATACATAAATGACCATTCAAAAAGTTTTAATTTTTTCTTTGTATTGTTATAAATATTTGTTTGTGAGACATATTTTCTTGAATAATTTTTAAACAACAATGATACTAATAAAAGGACGAAGAAAAACAAATTAAATCTATACACATTTGAATAAATATTTTAACATTCTTCTTGAATATTTTTAAGATGATTTTTAAGGATAATAAGAAAAGTATACAAAAAATACATATATGACATTTTTATGAATATTTTTTAAGACAACAAATATAAAAAGAAAAAAGATGAAGCAAAAAACAAGCATAAGAAGAAAAGGATGAAGAATAAAAAATATATATATAGTATTCAGCAAGTGATGTCAAAATATGTCAAATGCTCTAAGGTCGATGGACATCTCTTGAATATGTTATATTAATTTTTACAGGTTTCTGTAGCAGAATTTTAGAGCAGCCAGTGTAAAATATTTAAATGGGGGCGGGGCTGGGTGAAATATTCGGATCGTTTCTGGAATAATATGTGATTTGTGACTTGCTCATTTCTCCACCTCCTCTGTTGCTCTCTCTCTCTCTTTCTCTCTCTCTCTCTCTCTCACGCTCTCCTCTTGCCCCTCCAGCTGGGTGGAAGAAAGAGGGATGAATTTTTCATGAGGATGGAGAGCCAGGAGAAGCAGCCGATGGAGGCGTGTGAAAATACACAGTGCGGTTTGGGCCTCAGGCGGCCGTAGCCTTTGATATTAAAAAGTCACTTCATGTTGGATTTGTTTATGGGGAAAAAAATGGTGAGAAATGGTTTGTTGATTCACATTCAAGCTGAAAAGCATGAGCCAAACATGCACACACATAACAGCATTTATGTATATATATGCATACAGATGGCAGCGTGCATACATAACTCATGTCATAAACTGCAAGGCACAACAAAACGCCCACCCACACCTCACAAGAGACTAAACGCATTTCCCCTCTGGATGTGCTGGTGATCAGATTTACACACAGCATAACAATTCTACTGAGACAGAAAGCTTTATTATTGTGTGTATGTTTACAGCTGGATTAATGTACAGGTAGGAGTCAATACTGTTTGCACTTTTTGATATGAATAGATCATACATTCTTGCAATTTGGTAAAATAAGGTTTTGGAGCTGTACAGAACTGCACACGCAAACATGATCTTTCCAACGCTATCTCACAACCAATTCATACATATTTTACGAGATGGCTAATTTGTATGAATTTGTACGACCTCACTCATACGATTTCATACGATTTGGCTAGACCCCAGTGACGGGTAGGTTTAGGGGCGGGGTTAGGTGTAGGTCATTCGTACAAATTCATACGAATGTGCAACTCGTAAAATATGTACGATTTGGCAAAAATCGTATGAATTTGTATGAGTGTGGTCCTACGAATTCGTACGAATTAGCCACCTCGTAAAATATGTACGAATTGCCGTGAGATTGGGCTGGATCTTTCAAACGCATTGTATGCAACTCTAAAAAGTGCTGGGTTAAATACAAACCAGCGCTGGGTAAAATATGGACAAACCCAGCTATTGGGTTGTTTTGACCCAGTGGTTGGGTTAAACATTTAACCCAACCGCTGGGTCTAAACAGCCCAGCTGCTGGGTTTGTCCATATTTCATCCAGTTGTATTTGTATGCAGGTTGTATTTAACCCAGCATTTGGAAATTAAAAAGCATAGATTAAAAAAATAGAATTTTTAAAGGAATAGTACATCGAAAAAATTTAACATTACATCACTTGCTCATTACAATGTTTTTAAACGATTGCTTCTGGCCAAAATATGAGTCCGTAATCCATAATAATGCTTCCTCCAACGAAAAAGCCCATCCCCTGTTGTCCTCTCACATCAAAATCCACTGACATATTTGTTTAGAACTTTTTGGACTGTTTTCACTTGGTGTTTAATCTGTGTATTTCTCTCCTGATTCACACGAAACTGGAGAAAGCAATGTTATGAATAGATGATTCCATTTTATCCAGAAACAACAATTTAAAGTAAAAATGTTGTAATGATTGATTTGTTTATTACAAACATGCAGCTTTTCTCTTTACTAGACATTAATTGCTGGAGTGGTGTGGATTACTTGTGGATTATTGTGATGTTTTTATCAGCTGTTTGGACTCTCATTCTGGCGGCACCCATTCACTGCAGAGCATCCACTGGTGAGCAAGTGATGTCATGCTACATTTCTCCAAATCTGATGAAGAAACAAACTCATCTAAATCTTGGATGGATTGAGGGTGAGTAAATGTTCATTTTGAGTGAACTAAAGTAAACTTCTGGTCTCATTAATTAATTGGACTGCTAGAAGTTAAGTGTTTCACCAAAAAAAAAAAAAAAAAAAAAAAAAAACATTTTCAAGTTAATAACTGGACACCACTCAATAAATGAGAAATGCAATGATCATAAAGCAAAGTAATGTAACAATAATGTCTGAAATACCATTAGTTCTTCACATATTTTTTGAAAAATATGAAGTAGTATTTATTGCACTGCACACTAGTGTTTCGAACCGTATACACTCAGCATTGACACTGTCCACTTTGAAGTAATAGAGCAAAAGCAGTTCAAGTTGTGTGTCAAAAGTAAATTTTCAGCCATCAAACACATTTTATGTCATGCCATGCACTTATACTGACTTCTAGTTTCAAGATGTCAAACCATCATCAGGTGCTGTGGTTTCTTTCTGCGGTTCATCTCTCACGTAGTTTTTATGTCCGTGTCAATATGAGAGAAAGCTCGCATGAGAAACTCTCAATCTCCTGCTGCGTGTGTGAATACGTGCATTAATATTTCATGCGTACTAAAGGTTACTTATGGACAAAACCATCTATAATTCATGCCCTCAGAAAAGTCAGATCCCTACACATGACATTTAGTTTGTTTGTTTTGAATAATGCATGACGTCTTTTTAAATGTGTTTGATTTTTGAATAATTAATTTCAGGCAGCCCCTCTTGGATAATTGGCACATTTGTGTTTCTTTCTCTTTGATCTGTTTGTTCTGTTCGCACTATTCTCTCTCTCTCCATCCACTCCTGTCTTTCATTGCTCTAATGGTGATGTAACATGGCAAAAACTGCATGCTGTTGAACTATCCTGTTCTGATTACCTAGCATTCTCCCACACATCCAAAAACACCCCTTAGATACACACACAAGAAGAAAAATTATACTCAATAAAAAACAAAAGGAAACGCAATTTTTTCACATTTCTCATCCCTAACGTGACATACTTATGAGTGAAATGATATTCAGCAAGAAATAATGCATGCATTTTTATCCATTGTGACTGGACTAAATCATGAGGAGGAGGCATGTTTGGCTGTTTAGCATCAATATACTGTATTTCAGTACTTCTCACACTTGGGAGTATTTGAACAAACCTGTAACCCTTAGGAGGAATATCTAATCATTTCTATGAACCAGAAATTTCAAAGAGACTTGGGCAACCAAATATCAACATGCTAAAAACCACTATGAACAGCTTACTTAAAGTGCAAAAACAATTAAAGTGAACAATTAAGAAAAGTGAGGAAAAGGCAAATGTATTACAATTTTGACTGTGATACAAAAAGGTTAAATGGTCCTGAAAAAAAAAAAAAATAGTCACTCTTGTTCTTGTACCTTCTGAAAGTTCATTTTTTGATATATCAACCTCAGGTTTGTAACACAACTTTTTTTTTTAATTTATGTTTTTGTCACTTTGTTACGACAATGATCTGCCAAGTGTCATATTTAAAAACAGACCAAAATTTAAACTTGTGCTCCAAACTATTAAAGATTTATTTGTTATAGTTTACATTGGAAATTTCATTTTCAGGACTATGTTCAAAAAATGGTCAACAGAAATGGATCATAACTATTCTATGAATATAATTTACTACCATAAAATCCTCTAGAAATGCAAAATAATAAATAATAAACATTATCAAACTAAAATATATTACATTAAATTGGAGAAAAAAATAATTTTGCCCGCCACATGAAAAGCCATGAATCGTGCACATGCAAGACGTTTAAATAGGGTCCATTCCTTTTCATCTCTTATTAAACAAACCAAAGTGGCTTTTCTTGAGGTTAAACACAGGGATTTTTTTATTCTTTCTGGTCAACTTAAAGCCCTCTCAGAGGAAGGTTGAAGAACACATTAGACAGAATAGAATCACATCTCACACACACACTTCCACACTTGTCTCCAGGGCTTGGACAACCGTGAATCTATTTCTCAGTCTCTTCCTGTGTTTGAAGGTGGAAGAGTGGAAGTTTACTGCTGAGAACAATGTGTGTGTGACGTCTGTGTGAGAGCAAAAGCGTTTTGATGGTTTCCCATTTCTCACCTCATAAAACAAACCAAAATGTCAAAGTGAAGGATACAAAGAGGATGATTTATAGATGTGTGTGTTTGTGTGTGACTCCCCATGCTCTTCTTTCCATAAAATTGCCTCACAGCTCATGCTGAGACATGTAACCTTGGAGATTAAATTAGGGGCCAAAAAATATAGGCAGCTTTATAATCGATTCTGAAATAACAAAATGGAAGTCAGTGAAACAACAGTTAAAAGAAGGAGGAGACTGCACTGTCATTTTTTGTTTCATTTACAGTAAAACACTGGAAACTGTGGTTGCCTGAAACTTACTGTACACATTTATATATAATGAAATTATATATAAAATAGAAAAAATAGTGAAGTTGTCAATCATCTTGCTAATTGTATATACAATATAAAGTTAATATCTGAGCTAACTAAACAAAAAAGTAATATCCATTAACTTGAAACTACAACTTTTTAAATAAAATCTTAAATCTGCAAATTCAGAAATCTTTTACTGTTAAAAAATATGTATTTTGAAAGTGTTATCAGAAAATATATATTTATACAACAGTTCTCTCTTGTCCTTGAATCTGATTGGCTGATAAGAGTGCGATATTAGAGTGATAAAAGAGCTCCTCCAATCACTTCACTGTCTGTAAAATTATGTATTGCCATTTAAAATTATCTCTGTGGAGTACAATGTAATTCTTAATTACAAGTATTAATATTCAGTTAGCATATTTTTCATTTTACATAAATGTATATAATTAACTAATTAACCAAAGGATTTTTTTCATTATTTTTTGGTTAGAATTACTCACACAGTTTACAGTGTGGAAAGACATTTTTGAGAAACAGGTGTGAGAGCCTATGAAGTAAACAACATAACAAAACCAAAATGTGTGAAAGACTATAAATCAGACGTCAAATGAACAAAAGATGAGTAAGAGAGATGTGGTGTGTTTTGTCACTGAGTCACCTGAAGTGAGGACACACGTTAGCTGACAGAAAACACCACTTTCTTCTGTCTCACCCACAGTGTTGGACTCCAGAGGGTTTTCATCCTCCATAAGGTGACAGGCTGAGGCAGGTGTGAGTTTTTAGAGTGACAATGCGCAAATATCAACCAACCATCTCCCAATCACACACACACACACACACACACACACACACACACACACACACACACACACACACACACACACACACACATACACACACACACAGACACACACAGCACTGCAGACACACACACACACACACACACACACACACACACACACACACACACAGAGTTGTTCTAAAATCGTCTTCATTCACAGGCCAGAGTGTCCCGAGAGAATCACATTGGTATTACAGTGTTCTCAAATCATCCCAGTCTCCCGCTTTTATTAAAGTCTCCGACAGATGGTCCAGTAAATGCCAGAATGAACAAAAAGTTTGAACTTTTTCAACTTTAAAACCCCATGAACTCAAAATGGGAGTTTTGTGGCTTTTAGACCATATCTGTTAGTTTTAAAGAAAAAAAAATACTGTGCAGATATAAAAATTTCAACATTTAGTCTTGCAGGAAAATGGGACAAAAGTATTTAAAACTTACCTTGACCAATCAGATGCTCTCTACAATAAAAATGTCCCGTCCCCTAAAACCACCTGCAGCTTTTTTGTTGTTGTTGTGATGTCACTTCCTGTTTCAGAAGGAAACACATGGTAGACAGACGTCAGGTAGGAAAACTGTGACTGCTAATCTCTCAGTGTCTAGAAAAGAAAATGAGAGCAGCTTGTTTTTATGTTTGTGTTTGTAGGCTACAGTTGTATGTGGGAAAGTTAGTTGGTGTCCATTTTTGGAAATGTCTCAGTTGTGTTTATGTCAGTTTGAATAGAGAAAGGGAGGCATCTGGGAAACTTTATGCAGTTTTCAAGCTTACATTTGCATAACATTTCAAATTAAGAAATATTATTAAGGCAAAACACTGCAGGCAAACCCATTGATTTTCCAGGCGCTGGACAATTTTGAGATTTGGTGTGGTTTTTCTTCCATAACGTTAGATTAGGTGAATGAAAACCTACAAAATACACATTTAAGTGTTTATTTAATTGCACTTGTTAATTTCAGAAACAATGCATATCTAGGCTGTATTCTCAAAATTACTTTTTTTTTTCTTCTCTCTCCACTTCAGCAGCACTTACATACACCAAACTTTACAGTTTTATTCCTATAGGTTTTTACAGAGGAGTTTGTTCATATACAACATTTTATTCCTAAAACCATGATGATTTTCTTTTCTGGCTGTTTATAATATGATTTATGTAGCGATTAGAGAAAACCTTTCATATGTTAACAAAATGAAACAAGAATTTTGAACCTGACGTCATCCAATATTCAGGTTTCTGTTCTGAAAATATATGCAAATGTATGCATTCAGCTCATTTTCGGGTTGGTCTAATGTTCAGTCACATTATAAAGCAGTGGCTTTCAGAATGGCTTTGCTTCAGGACCCTAATTTTGCTTTTGAGATTAAGTACTAAACACAACAGCTGTATCTAATGGACAAGCTCATGTTTTTTTTTTTTTTTTTTTTTTTAACACTGCATAGTTTTAGTTTTTAATCAAGCATGCTGGCATCTGTGTACTTTGGCATGAATTTCCACCAAAATACTAAGTTTGAAAATACAAGATTTGAATGCATTGCCATTGACATCATTGACAACATTTTCGCTATCCCAGCTACGCATGATTGTTTACCTGTGTTTATCAAGATAAGCCCACTTTTGGGTCATGACCACCAGTTGAGAACCACACATGGAATGTATTGTATTGTAAAGACCAGGTGATTTCGTTGTGAACACTGTATGTGTGAATATTTTTCGTTTTAAATCTGTAATGTTGAGCATGGAATTAGCATTTTTAAGGAGAGCAGCTCATCCTTATTCTGTCTCTGGTGCGGGTTTGTACACCGATAAACTGGCTCAGTGAGTTCATTAACTATGCATGCAGGCTACTGATGACAGTTACCCTCAGAGATTCCCTAAGATCATAGATGCACAAAACAACAGCAGCGAGAAGACGAGCTTCGTTATTAGAGCTAGTACACGGTAGCCGTGGAAACAGTTTTGAGACACATGAATCAGGACGGTATGTCTCAGGGTCAGTGCGCTTCATGAAAAATTTCAGCATGCCTGTATGATTTCAAATGAGGTGATGCATTAGACATGAACATGTTTTGGTGATTGTGGGTAATATTTTAAGAAAAAATGTTTGATTTAAAAGAGCTTTATAATTAAAATAGATTAACAGAAATGCATTTAAAGACAGCTAGATGGTTTAAAAGCAGAAACCCAGCTAATAGTTATTCTTATAATGTTTCGTCAAGGTTTCCTTGAAGTAATGGTCAGTAATGTTAGTATGTTCATCTGATCTTTAATAATGTTCTCAAAACATTGTTTATAGATTAAACATTTTAGTTCATCTAGTGTTTTTAAAACGTTTCAGAGCGTTTAGAGAACATTCAAAGAGTATCTGACGGAATGTTGCTTTAACATTCACAAAACCATTTTTAAAACATTTGAAACATTCAGAGAACATTCAGAAGCAATGTTTTCTTTAATTGAAAACATTTGCAAAAATGTTCTTGGAACATATTTTGGTTAACTGGGAACATTAGGATTTAATTTTTTTTTGTCTTTTATAGTTTAACTTACTATGTATATTGTCATACAAATTATAGGCATACATAATTACTGTAACTGAACTGCATGATTATTTATCATCACAAAATGTATATTATTGCACAGCTCTCTCATTATACAAAGGTGGGTATAGAGAACTTTATCTGTGTGCATGCAGTGTTTTTATAAAGCGATATATATTAGCGAATCATCACTAAAAAAATATATTGTCACATATGCTACAATAAAGCATAAAGATATTAAGATATAAATATTAACATCATGAGACTAAAATTGTGAAACATTGACCTTTGAAACACTTTATATGGCTGATCATTTTTTACGGCTCTTCCATTGTCATGTATGCCTGATCGACTAGTCAGCTTAACTAATTTATCAAGATTTTTTTCTTGTGTATTTATTTATTTGAAGTAAAGGCTTAATTGTAGTGCATACTGTGATGTGTTTTGGCTGTCAGGAAGTTTGTAAGTTAATTCTACGGGTGTAAGACCGTGGCGCCTCTCGGCTGAATTTGCTTTCCCACCATGTATTGTGATTCGTTTCGTAGCTCTCAGTCTAGCTTTTATTGAACAGAAGAACAAGCTCAATTACACCGGACTTATTAGTTGACTAATTTTTTAGGCAAACCTAATTTTGCCCATTACAAAGCGCACACACAGTATTAAACATTCTACGCCTGAGCACATCGTTCACATAGAAATGTTTCTGTTGGCACTTTTTAGCTTAATACTGGACTATTTATTATTTTTTTGCAAATTGCTAGAGAATGTCACAAAATACAGTAAATGCATTTCATAAACAACTGCAAACAATAATGAATATGTAGCAAAATCAATATCAAAAGCTCTTGTCAAAACCTCTTTCTAGGTCTAATCATCTCAGTCCTCTGAATCTGATGGTTTACAGGATCACCTTCAAGTCATTAATAAAGCATGAAAGTTTAAAGGCCCCCCGAGGAGGTTTTCCTTAAACAAATCGATCTCCTGCCTGATGAAATTTGTACCAGAAACCTGTAGCCGTATCAGCTAGAATCACTCTTAATTATCCGCATTAGAGAAGTATGTTTTTATCAACATCAATTCGTCTTGTGAAGTGCAACAAAATGAATTTGCTTCATATTTCTGCAATAAGTGTAAGACGTTTTTTGATGTTCAAAAACAGAGCTGGAAGACAGATGGACTGAAGTTCCCAGCAGGTGAATGAGAATTCGACTCTGCTCTCATTACAGGTCTCAGATGCTCAGAGATCAGAGCTAATTACTTATCCTCTCTGTCTTAGCTGTCTTAAATTAGATTTACTTTGACCTTTTCTTTAGACACATCCCATCCATTTCAAATAACCAGTTTGTTTATGCATTGTAATGCATTTCAGGCCTTACGTCTTCTGATTTAGGACTCATCAAAAGGCTCTTTCCTAGACCTTTAACATAATTTTTATGTTCTTTTTTTTATTTTTTATTTTGTACATCCCAGCTGAGGTTTGTGGTTTAGGCTTACACTGACACGACTTGAATATTTATCGTCTCTTTTGCATTCTGTACTCTTCGCCCTTGACAAATGTCTTTGTATCATTTGTGTAGCAACAGAACAACAGAAATCAAGTTTATTTTTGTACACCTCTGTGCATCAGTGTTTGGTGTGTAAACAGCCGCTCGTAGAATCTCTTGGAACTGCAAACAAATCCAAAACCACAGAAACTACATGAGCAACATTTACATTTTAGCAAACTGAATGCTAGCTTGTTTCCAGCATGAAAAAAAATATGTTCTCAGATGTTTTTTTTTCTCTCAGAATCGTGAGATTTGAAGTCAGAATTGAGCAATATAAAGTCAGAATTGAGAAATATAGTCAGAATTGAGCAAAATAAAATCAGAATTGAGTAATAAAAAGTCAGAATTGTGATATTTATAGTCGGAATTCAGTAATATGAAGTCAGAATTGAGTGAAATGAAGTCAGAATTATGAGATTTGAAGTCAGAATAAAGCCACATAAAGTCATAATTATGAGATTTGATGTCAGAATTGAGTGAAATGAAGTCAGAATTGAGCAATATAAAGTCAGAATTATTATGAGATTTAAAGTTGGAATTGAGCAATGCAAAGTCAGAATTACGAGATTAAAACACAAAATAGAAAAATAAAAACAGAAAAATAAGATATTAAAACACAAAATAGAGACAAATAAAATAATAAAGCAACAATGTAAAGTCAGAATTGAGCAATGTAAAGTCAGAATTGAGTAATAATTGGCAGGAAACAAGCTTCTGTAGTTGACCTCTCTGGGTAACTGCCTTTTATTTTTGGTTGTTAAGTGTTAACTTTATTTTGTTTGTGTTAACTTTTTTTAATTGTATTTGGAGTTATTTTCTGTGTGGTTGTTTAACTTTCTTTCAGTTTTTGGCTTTTTAGAATATCTATCTGTCAGTCTGTCTGAATTTTTTTTTAAAAAAAAATCTGCATTTGGGTTCTGAGCTCCATACATGAGCTGTTGTTGGATAAACCAAGAAAAAGGGACGTACAAATTTGTGGTTTATTTTATCAGTATGTGAAGCTTATTCTGTTAGAAAGAAACAGCCTTTTGTTTTTCTGTTTAGTGAGCATGCAGTGCATGTGGACTGATTTCTTACAATGATTATGCATTCAAATTATGTTTAATTTAAACTTGCTTGTACCCTGGTCATATGTTTGTTGGCTAATCTCCTGAAGCCCCATCTCTAAATGCTTTTATTATTTCATAACCATTTCTGCTGCAGATCAGAGAAATAAATGTAATCTTTTAATAATGAGATTAAAGAATAATCCTCTGTCTGTTTGTACTGCGTCGCCACCACATGAAACCCTGTAATGCTGAAATAGTTCTGATGGAACTTACTGCAATATTAATTTTTTAATCTTGAATGTTCAATTAAAGCAGACTGTCTCCATGCCTGTGATCTGGGGAGAATCTGTGAGCATGCATTTTAAACAGATACTAACATATTTGTTACAGTTTACTTTAGCTAAATCCCATCCAATCATGATTGGCAGCATTAGGTTAGATACTTTCCACTTTAAATAAGTGATAAGCGATCACATTTCCATTTCAAGACGCCCGTGAGATTCATTTTGTCGGTTAGGGTGAGAGAAGCCTTTGTATATGCAGATTCTTCTTCTTTTTCTTTTTTTTTGACCAACCATTTTGTTTAATTATTATTATTATTATTATTATTATTATTATTATAATAAAAGTAATAATTATAAAAAAATTAAAAATAAATATAAATAAATATAAATATAAAAATAAAATAAAAAATAATCGAATTTTAACAATATTTAATAAAACAATATTATTGATGGTTCTAATAATGATAAATATTGTTATAACTATAAAATATCTAACATTTAATAAAAAGAATAATAATTCTTCTATTTTATTAGATATTTTATTTATAAATTAAAACAAAATTATAATAATAATACCATTAATAATAATAATAATAATAATAATAATAATAATAATAATTTTTATTATTTATTTATTTTATTAGATATTATTTATAGAGTGATACAGTATGTGATGATGATGATGAGGATAATAATAATAATGTAATATCTAACATTTTTATTATTACTATTAATAATACAAAAATAATTATAAAATAAACAAGTACTAAGAATTATTATTATTATTATTATCAATAATAATAATTATTAATACAATTATTTTCTTCAATATTTTTAATCTATAAATCTTGTTTACTTGAAATAACTGAAAGTCTTGAATATCTTTGAAATATTTCATGCCATGCTTTTGTAACCTTTATCATATTCACTGACTAATTCTTCTCAAAAGCCCTCGCTGTCATCTTGCCACCTTGCTTGTCTTGACTTTCTTGCTAAACCAATTAAAAACCTGTACAGCCTGACTCCTGTAATTTGCATAAATACACCAGTCAGAATGAAATTTGTTGTTTTGCTAAAGCTAGAGTGTGCAATATGCAGATTTGTCTGAGAGTCTTTTTTATATATAAATCTTTCTTGCACATATTTGTTATTTTAGCTCAATAACTCCCATTATTAGCTTTCAGATGTTGTTCAGTGACCTTTAAGGACTCAAATAAATCATGTTTGTTTCAAAGCAAATATAACATCACAGCTTCAGTCTCATATTAGCACACACACAGCGCCGATGCCCTTGAGACGACCCCCCCTTAGATTCAGTGGCAAGTTTGAGCCTGCTGGCGTTGTGACAGAGACAATCTATTATCCCGCACAGAAAGAGAGTGTGCGGCCCACAGACTGATGGGACTTTCACTAATGTATGCGAGAGAGGGGGAAAGGATCAAGCAGGAATGAATGGATTCACATTGTAGCGGCGAGAAATGAGAGGAATGCAGAACGTCTCATGTTTTATTTGTCCGCTATTTCACACCTCCATCTGACCTCTTTTTCCACTTTGTCCTCATATTGAATTTCACTACTTAATGTTCATTCTCTAGTGGTGGGAAGTCTGTGAGGCTGAACCATGAGAAAAACTAGTCATTTATGATTGCTGTTAAATTTGTGCACCACAGTGTGTCTGAAGATACTTTCATAAAAATGGCTCTCGATACAGGCAGCTGTAAATAAGATTGAAATAATTTTAATTTGCATGAGGCTAATAATATTTCACAATATTATTGCTTTTACTGTATTTTTGAACAAATAAATGCAGTCCTGGTGAACAGAACAAACTTGCAAATTTTTAATTAACCTTTATAAGGTGTACCAGTATAAAAAATTACACAATAAAATCAATATTGAAAGCAAAAGAAAAAAGTGTTTTATATATATATATATATATATATATATATATATATATATATATATATATATATATATATATATATATATATATATATATATAATCAATATATATATATATATAAAATCAGATTTTCTTTTATTATTATTAGTAGTAGTGGTAGTAGTATTTTAATTTATGTAACATTCAAGAAAGGGTTGTGTATATAACCCTATATAAAAATCAAATAAAATATATAATCATCATTTCTCTTCACGTCATTGTTTATTGACATACTTTTGTAGTTTTTATTATTTTAAATTAGTTTTCATTTTTATATTTTCTGTTTTCATTGAAATTACTTTTTAAAAATGTTATTGTGTTTTTGTCATTTTAATAGTTTTTTAAAATATGTCTAAATAGTTTTTATTTCTTTTTATTTTCAACTAATTAAAAAAACTAAATGAAAATGAATATATTATTAGAATCTTTAAATTATTTATATTGTATTGTATTGTATTATATTATATTATTGTATTTAATTTAAGATTTAGTTAATATAACAACCCTACTTTTAAACAGCCTTAGCCTCTATAGTGTGCATTTATAAAATGCTCACTAGTAGGTAAGCAGGAGCATACTAGGATTTGGAACTGATCTTCAGATTTACATGGAAGCTGTGTCACTCTTGGTTTGATCACTGTGTTTAGAGAGATTATACTTGTTTGTATACACACTTTTCAGCTTCTGTCTTGTTCACAGACACATTTAAGTGATCTCAGACCTTTGAAGTGCATAAATGTCATTTGTGATTGAATCTGATGGTTTGCAGTAATTAAATATTCAGAATATTAAGCGGCTGGTGGTTTAATGCGTCCATGATTAAATCTCTATTCATACGTGAGTAGCAAGCGGTTGATGGATGATGTCCTGTGTGTATTGTTTTATCCGGATGATTCAGTGAGATTGGAGATGACGTGGTTTGTACAGGCCGTGAGTGTAAAAATGATGAATTTTGTTGACGGAGGCCGAGAGAGCGATGACAACATCAGGACCTCCATATTAATTGCCTGTGTGTGTCCTTGTCTGATCTCGAGCCGCTTGATCTGCTTCTGTTTCACTCAAGGACTCGTCTGATTTTCAGCTCATACTCAGATAGACGTCACTAAGAGAATATTTCAGGGTCATTCCCACAGAATCCTTAAAATGCAGAGTATGTTGATTCTTTTGAGGGGATATTATGGATATTTTAAAATGTTTACAGTATACAGTACACTTTTGGCATGGGATCAGCTTCCATGAACAATATTTTGACTGTCTGACTTACATTGAATTTTTAATTTTTAATTATTCATATACATTTTATATTATTTATTGTATCATTATATTTTGTCATTTTATCATTATGATTAAGTTTTGTTATATTTTAATATAAAATTTTGACTGTGTTTAAGTATTTTTTTTTAATAATATTTAAATAGTTAAGTCTTTTATGGTTTTTGATTCTGAATGGAATTTGATTCTCTCTACTTTATGCCTTTTTCTCTAAGACTTTATTTATTTATTTGTTTGTTAGCAATAATATATATATATATATATATATATATATATATATATATATATATATATTATATATATATATATATATATTATTATTATTATTATTATTATTATTATTATTATTGCTATATAAAGTTTCCATTCAATTTCTAATTTTCCATTCAATAATTCTTTGTTTATTTATAATTTTTTGATTTGATTTTATTTTTTATCATGTTTATCTTTCCACACATGTGCACACACATATATGATTGTTGGTTAAATAATTATTTATTTATACTTTATTTGCTTTGCAGTTTTTCATAAACTTAATGTTTTTGTGCATGTGTGTGTGTGTGTGTGTGTATACACATTTTATTTTTAATTAAAACTTAATTCTTTCACATTAAATAAATATTTGTTTCTATATACACTTTTAATTTTTAGTTTCTACTTAATTCTTGCAGTTTTCGTACATGTGAAAATAATTTTCAATTTTAATCCCAATCTTTCAATATATATATTTAAAATAAATTAAAAATAATAAAGTAAAGTTATATTTAACATATAATTTTTCATTTTTTTCCTTTATGTGAAGTGACAGGGAAGCACATCACTAGCTGGCAAATTAGTATTTGAATCAAATATTTTACTTATATTATTACCACGATGAGTTTTCATTTACTCCAAAGGCTTAGAGTCTAAATTCTACACAGGAGGTTTTAGTTCTCAGAATGACACTTAACGCTGAAAATTTTATTGAACTAGTCAGAGTATTGCTTGAAAAATGTTCAAAAGACAATCAGAACAGATGACTTCAGGCAAAGTATAGTTTTAAAGCATGTAAGTTGAGGCTGTGCTTTATGGTAGTTTTACTACAGCTGAATACATATAAAAGATGAAATGTCCAAAAAATAATTGCATTAAATAATTATTATAATAACTCCAAGATATGTAGTTCATCAGCCTCAGGCAACTTGTCTTATGAATACAGATTTCAGCTAAGAGGTGTCTGCATTACACAAATGTGCCTCATTCAGTCAGTTATTAGAGCCTGAACTACATTAAATACAAATCTTCTGTTTTCAGTTTGTGTGTGTCGACAGGTGATGCTAAGAGACTCCATATATGTTCTTTTGAGTTCTTCGGGGTTGTTTATCTTAATTTTAACCTCAGTTTCCCTCAAACTAATCTCCACTAATCACTGCCTGACCAGTTATGCATTTACTGTAATGGAGTTGATTGATAGGATGCTTTAAAGGCCCGTTTCCAATACTGACCCCCATATAATCAGTGTATGAGGTGCATACATTAGACTGCTTCACTCTGACATCCACTTAGCGCTGTGGTTTCTGAGATCAATTCAAACACACACACCCTGGCCTTTCTTGGCCCTCAGGTCTATTGTTAATCTCTGCTCATTTTATGTGTGTTCGTATCTGGCCAGGAGAGATCAATATGGTCAGATCATCTGTCCTGTTATCTTCCTGTTTACCATCTCTTGATTTATTTAATGCCACTTTCAACCTTTCCTTCCTGCACAACAATCAATAAAGTTTTTGTTGTTTAAAGTGGTGTACTGCAAAGAATTTCTAGATGTTTAAATGTTATGGTGGATGTAGAAAAGGCAGTGAAATAATGAACTTTGTTGCAGACAATACAATGCAAATGCAATTATTTGATTACATATTTTCTTGAGTGAATCTTACAAAACCTGTCAAGAACGTGTCACATTTCAACCAAAAATCTAAATGCAAAAAATTGGAAGCAAATTTAAATGCAGAAATATTTATTTTATTTTTTTAATTAATTATATATATATATATATATATATATATATATATATATATATATATATATATATATATATATATATATATATATATATATATATATATATAACAATATGTACAATATTTATTATGCATGCATTTTTGTGTTTAAACACATACACACACCTAGTACTTTTGCATTAAATCTGCAGAAAAAAATCTTGAAAATATTGGCATTATTTTAAAATCTGTATCAAATTATAATTTTCTGTAGATTAAACATATGTCTATGTGTATATATGTATATATAATATATATACACAAAATATTGTAAGTTATCAAAAAATGTTGTTTTTCATTATTATTATTTACTCAAAATATTGTCTTTTTCGCTTGCAATTATGGAGTAAAATGAGAACATTTTCCAAGAGATTCACCTTATTTCTCCAGTATTATATCTAGCGGCATCCATGAAATATGATCGGGGTGTAGTGCAGGTCTTTGTAATCTCTTGCTTTTTCTCATGTACGTAATGAAACCCAGAATGCCGCCGGCTCTCATGCTGTCGGCCACAGGAGCATCAGGTCATCTGCTAAGAGCAGTGATTTAATCTGTGAGTCCTGCAGAGAGGCCAGAGGATGCAGCCAATGCCAACTACACTCCAAACTCATTAATATAAATGCAGGAGTGAGCCGAAAACCCTGCAGAAACGCCTCTCTGCGGAATCTTTAAACTCACTGTGTTTATTGCTCCTTTCACCATTGATTTATTTTTCAAATGCATTTATCGCACTATGATGCCACCTTGCAAATATTTCCAGCATAAGTCACCCTAAATGGAATCAAGTGCTTTAAAACAAGGACCCTGTTCAGAATGATTTGTTTTTTATATTTGTTCATTTTATTTATTCATTTATTTATTCTTTGCTTTTATTGATTTATTTTTAAAAAACAATTTATTTAAAAAGATTGTGCAAGGGTTCAACGAGAGCCTAATAGCATTCTTTAGTTGATACTTAGTTCCTTAGTGATTTGTTTAATGTTTTATTATAGGCCATTCTTTCTTTCTTTTGTTCATTCGTGCATTGCATGCATTTATTTATCTATTCATTAATTTATTAATGCATTCATTAATTCATTGCATTTATCCGTTTATTCATTTATTAATGCATGCATTTATTTCTTTATTGATTACTGCATGCATTCATTTTTAAATTTATTAATGCATTCATTCATTTTTCGTTAATTTATTAATTTGGTCTCTGTAGGCCCACTCGAATCAAATTCATTAATTTTTTATATAGCCTGGGCATGTTTACATCCAGATTTGATCATATTAAAGCATTATGTTTTTTTTTTTTCTTTGGAATGCTTTTTAATCCTAGTCATATCAGATTTGATAGGACTAGGACTGAAACTGTCATTTGGGAATGTTCCCTGAAATCTTCTGCACTTATGTGCTTTTCCAAATGTTACATAATCAACAAAGTTTAAAAGCTTGTTTTAGCTCAGTTCTTGATATGTGCTTGAATGCATGAGTTTGCAAGTGCAGTGCAGTAGAAAGTGGTTGAAGTTAAAATGCTTTGGACCTATTTAACTTTTTCAGTGTCATCCTGTTTCAGAGGGTTTTCCCAAATCAAGTCTGGGCCATCAGTTCTAGAGATTGAATTTGAAAAACAAATTGTGTGCATTGCGTCTCTTGGGTGAGAGCAGGGTCAGTGGTGGAAGAAATTCTGAGACGGTTTGACCTGCATGTACTGTAGGATACTGCATCAATTCCTTTGCCAGTCTGTTGGAGATCTAAATCTTTCTCTTGTCCATTCCTGTGGTAGTGTTTCTTTGACTCCTGATGTCCGGATCAGTGTGGGAATGGAGTAATTGCTCTCTCTGCTCAGGTGTTCTGTTTCAAAGTCCTTCGCTTTGGATTTTGTCCAGGCCACAAGTTCTGTCTTCAGATGTTTTGATGTTCAGAGACCAAGAAGTTCAGCTGATTGCTCTTGTTATGATTAAATCAAGAGATTTTGAGAAGTTTTATTTATTTATTTATTTATTTATTTTTTCCAGAAATTCTGGATTGTCTTTTCTGGTAACACTTTATTTTAAGGTGTCTTGGTTACACGTTACATGTACTTACTATTATAATAACAATAAATTATGCAGAATTACATGCCAGTAACCCTAAGTCAAACACTAAACCTAACCCTAACCATAAGTACATGTAGTTAATTATTATTGTTCAGTAGTTAAATGTATAATTACACTAGGGCTGCACGATTAATCGCATGCATTTGTCATGCGTGTCTCATCAGTAAAGCCGGTTCCGTGATTAGCGGTAAATGTCTGTCACCTGTTTTCAAACGGGAGCGGCAGTTAATACACAGAGCTGTAGTTCACTGACAAGCTACGCAATATTCTGTTCATAATTGAGATTAATCGCATTCGATTATGAACACGATATTGCGTATCTTGTCAGTGAACTACGGCTCTGTGTATTAACTCCCGGTGCATTTGAAAACAGGTGACGGATATTTACCGCTAATCACGGCACCGGCTTTACTGATGAGATACGCATGACAAATGCATGCGATTAATCGTGCAGCCCTAAATTACACTGTATCAAGGACACCTTAAAATAAATTTTAACCTCTTTTTTATGTGTATTTATGTTCACTGATATTCCATGGTATTATAGTAAATGTCAGCAATTGGTTTTTATGAAATGACAGTATATTTATATTTATTTTTATATAATTTTACTAATGTGTTGTAGTGTTGTAGCATACCAGTGCCAGATATTTTATATTTATTTATTTATATTTGTATTATATTTTTTAATCAAAAATGATGGTAATCTTTAACAATTATTACATTTTATTATTGTTATTGTTATTATTATCATTATTACTTTGAGAAGTACATTTTAGTGTACAGTAGAGATGTATTTCTGTAATAATTTCTTCAAGTTAAACCATATGGTTTTTTTTTTTTGGGGAGGGGGGGCATTTTCTGATTTTACATTTATTTTTCAGATGAACAAAATGCATCTTTCCACCTTTTATGATTTGACTTATTGGGTTTTGTTCAGTACTATAAATACAGTGATTTGCTAGGTGTTTTATGTTTCAGAGCCAGCTGGCAGAGGGGACTAGTTTTCGGGCTCAGCTCTTGGTTTTAATCTGGTTTTGGTCTTGATTTTAACAGCTTTATGTTGCAGTGGGTTGAAGAGATCAATTGTTTCAGAATACATAGGTCTATAATTACATATTCAAACCCATAATTGCACTGACTGTGTCCAGTCTGTCAGTGTATAAGCACTGATTGGGTTTTGTACAGCAGTGCTAGTCTGATTCGATGGGTGTTATTGGACCAGCTGGCAGAGAGGACTAATTAACGGCCTCAGCTCTCGTTTAAAACCTGGTTTTGGTCTTGAATTATTTTTTTTCTTTTTACAAAATGATGGTATATATTACCATCGCCAATCCTGTCATTTTGTATTTATTACAAAATGATGGTATATTAATTATGAATGATATATATATTATAGTACATGAAGTATATTTTTATTCATTATTTTCTCATTTTAAACCACTAAATCAGATGCCTGTTTTATGCATTCCACCAAACCATTTACAGTGCAGCAAAGCGTAACCACAAACACAGATGCTGGCTGTTTGATGTCATTTATTCATAAATCTAGTCAGAATTAGTTTAGGCAGATAAGTCAGATGCTTTGGTGTCCCGCGTCGCTAAACCAATGTGTACCGACGCCTGTCGCTGCCACCAAACAGCAGCTTCCTAAAAGAGCCATCGAGACGATTAACGGTCTGAAACGCTGCAAATCAGCAGCTGAATGAAATAATAGCATCATCCTCTCTAAATATTCACTTCAGCTCTCTCACATGTACAAATATCTGTCTGTGATGTGTTTGTGCCCTGAGGCTTAGTTGAATTGTGTTGTAATTTAACCCGCATTTCTCTCTCGGTATTGATCAGTAGATGAGGGTTTACACCATTAGTGAAGCACTAAACAGATGGAAAGAAAACAGCCACTAACTACAGACACAGATACTGTGCCCTGATAAAGTCATCTGAAATACATATAATGCGGTATAATGTAAACACATAGGCTGTCACCATAGAAATATGGTTGGTCTCAAAGCTATAAAATAATATGGCAACTGGTTTACAGTATGTACAAGCCATTTGTAATGCTGCTGTTAAATCAATTCAGACTAAATTCTAATCCATATGTATGTATTTTAATAAATTTTAAGTAATCAAAAGGCCTTTCAAGTAATAAAAGGCTAGAAATTAATAGACAGCATCCCATAAATAGAGTGCATTCAAATTAAAATACATTTATTTATTTAACTTTTGGTTCATAATCAAAGGGTCAATCTTTTGCCCAGTAACACCTGCTGGTATGTCATAACTATACCATTTGGCTCTAGAAAATATGTTGATAATAAAAAAGGTATATTTTATAATTTATAAATTATATTAATAATTTACATTCCATGATGTTACATGTTTTATAGCATGTGTCTGCAGTTGGTATTATAAAATGTCAGCAATATATATCGAAATTCATGGGTATGTTTGTGTTTTTATATATATTTGTAATACAATAAAACATCAGAAAAAAAAAACCCATTGTATTACTTTGTATTACAAAACGCCAGCTATTTATATTTATTATAATTTATATTTATATTGTTTCACTAATATTTAATTGTATTACAAAATGCCAGCTATTTATATTTATATTTCACTAATATTTTGTGGTATTATAGTACATGTTTTACCAGTGACAGATATATATATATATATATATATATATATATATAATATATATATATATATATATATATCCCATTTTATATTATTTTATTATTATTATATTATTATTCTCATTATTATTATTATTATTATTATTATTATTTGGAGAGGCTCTCTTAAGTGTGAAATGTATTTCTATTTCTCCTTTCTGTTGTCTTTGATGTCTCAGCTCAGGATAGTCAGTACTAAAGGCTTTGGGGCTGTGTGTGTTCTCATTGTGCCATCAGTTGAGTCCCATGGTGCTGTGTACTGCCAGCTGCCTTTTCAGATGAATGGGATTGCTAGCGGATAGCTTTTACAGGTATTTCAGCCCTCCTTAATAATACATACTCAACTGCAACTGAGGTACACTGCCATATTTAGACCTTTCACTAGAGGCAGCAAAGCAGTGAGAACAACAACATGATTCACTTCTAATTGAGTCTGTTGGGTGCTGCTGACCCAAGTAAAAGCTAAATCGGTTTCCAGTGGCTTAAGCTCAACTCACAGTCTAAAGGGACTGAAACTTTGTGCAATGCATTGAGATGGTTTTCTCACAGCATTACCTGCTTAAACACACAAAAGAAGCAGAAACAGGTCAACATATATAGAGCAGTAATTGGTTGCAAAATGAAACCATCAGTGTCTGAAATGACCGCACACACATTTCCTGTTCATTAATCTCATCTCCAAGAATGCAAAGGACACTTATAAGTTTAAAAGCTTACATGATGGGCAAATATAGGAGCTTGATGTAGCACTGCTTGCATATATACAGTATGTGTGTAAGAAAGGAGCAGGACTGTTAGATTGAGTTAAACGGCACCATCATCAACTAGTGTGTGTGTGTGTTGTTTTGCACGGATGCACCGCACTAATAGATTACACTGCAGGAGCTCCAGAGAGAGACACACAGAGATATTTGGCACAGTCACTTGTCTCTAATGAGGGCAGTTTCATCACACACCTTCTTTAATCAAACCCAGAAAATTAATACGAGTGATTAGAATATTGGCAGTCGTGATTGTGAGGGAGAAAGAGGAAAATGAGAGATGCAGAGTGTATTTAATCATTATTCTCACAGTGCACTGCATATTTCAGTATCTGATCTAGACTGTGTGTTTCTGTGTGTGTGTGTGTGTGTGTGTGTGTGTGTGTGTGTGTAATGTGTCTCACTCTCCATTTGCTCACCCTCATGCAATTGTGAAGTATATCTACTGTAGCTCCAAGATGACAAAAAGTTCATTAAAAGTAGTGATTAATGCACTATACTTAGGTCATACAGTGGCTAAACAGACAGTAATTTAAATCATTATTGTCTAAATATTCTCTGTAGGTCTCAAATGGACTGCAGTGGTGCGTTGATGCCATTAACTCCAATTGGTTCTTTTCTCATGACCAAATCTGATCAATGTCATTGCTGCCATATTTGATGTTGGGGCTAAAGGGAAAGAAATATAATATAATATAATATAATATAATATAATATAATGCACATAAGTCACACCACTTTTCCTAATACTTCAGAAATGTTGTTTTAGTCATTTTGGAGCTCCAAAATATCATTCTTCATTCCACTTTCGTTATACTGAAACAGGTGGCCAAGATTTTCTTCAAAGGAGGAAATTTAACATCAGGGTCTTAAACATACACTAATATCTGATCATATTGCACTACATGAATCTCTCTCTCTCTCTCTCTCTCTCTCTCTCTCTCTCTCTCTCTCTCTCTTTCTGGAAACACTCTGTCTCTGATGGTGTGAAATGTTTTTTGAATACCAATTCCAATCGCCGTCTCCTTTTCTTTCAAGTGACTGCTGAAAACATCCAGCAGCAATCTAATTTTCTCTGTTGAGTGAGGGGAAATGTTACGGCTTTGTGGTCGTGTTTTTGAAGAGATGTTTCCTCAAGCAGCCACACTCAGAATGAGCTGTGGTGCATTTTGGGTCATTCAATCATAAAAAAGGACTTGGTGGCCAGTGCTATACTGAAGAGGCGATCACCTGCCTTAACACTTGTTCTCCTAGTTTATATGCTGCTATGGCTCTGTTCACAATGGCATACTAACACATACTGTTTCTGCAGTATGCAATATGTGACTGTGTGTACTATACAGCCAGAGCACACTGCATGGGATATTTAATCCCATAATGCAATGCACTCTTCACCTTAAATTCCCAGTAAGATAAATGAACCATTGGATCTTAGCCAGGTATGTTTAATTTGAGACGAATGAAAATGAGGTTGTGAGGGAGAGATGCACAGTCCATCCAATCTCTTTTCAAATATGATCAAAAAATAAATGTAATACTACTGCTACTACTAATTATTATGATTATTTTGATTAATATATTATCACTCAGTGATATTATTTATAATAATAATAATAATAATAATAATTATCATTTAATTATTATTTTATTTATTTTTTACTTTAAAAATGACATTAATGCACATTTACAGAAATGTGTTATTTTGTTTTATTTATTTTTTATTAACAACAACAAAAACAACAACAATAATATTTAGAACAATAATAACCATTATAATATTAACAATTTTAATAATTATGAATTATATAATTATTATAATTATATTTGTTTATTAATCATTATTTATAATAATAACAAATATTAATTAATTATATTAGTAGTAATAGTATTGATTTCCTTTTTGACTTATAATTATTTGATCAAACTGCCAAACATAAACACACATTTACAAAAAAATGGTTTAAAAAAGGAGTTTAACAATATTTCCAAAATAATGTAAACCTATCCCTGTCTAGTGACCAGTGTAGCATACTACTGTCTGTAATGCTTATTGCTACAAAGCATGTTCTGTTTCATATACTCTTCTAAACAAGTGTGTAGTTTACAGTATATGCTGCACAGTATGCACTTAGAAGTATGCTGGTATTCCATTTCCATGCAGTAAAGTATTGATGTTTACACTCTTCATATTTAACACGCTGCTTTTTCATTCTTCCCACATTTGTGAAATAGATTGATCTGGTGTGGGTTTTGGATTAATCTGAATCATATTCTCTCCTCTATGTTTTTTTGAGTAATTAGTTTTCCTGACAGTCCAGCAGATCCGCTGTAATTGTTTACGGTTTTGCACACTAGCGCTGGCCGTTGTTTTCAGTACCACGGATAGTTCCAGACCACGAGACTGTGAGTTAATGAAGCCAATATCCTGCTTCAGCACCACTGAGAGCTCCATTACATCCTGGAGCTGCGTTTATGAAGCTCAGACAAAAGAAGAGGGAAAAATAATGAATGATCAAACAAGAGACCGGGGAGGCTGGTGAGGGAAGCTGAGGCTACAGCGAACGAAATGTTGAATATGCAGCTCTTTGTGTGCATGAGCCTCAGACTGATGATTGAATTAATATTTGTCTAATCTTCTTTGTCTCCACTCAAAAGAAAAATGGGGCTCGCTCTCGGTTGCAGTATAATGCAGGGCGCTTTTGATTAGCAGTGCAGACAGGACACATTCTGCATTTATATTTAATTAAAGTCCCATTTTCCTAAGAGACACGTGTTATCAGAACTTCTCCAACAAACTGAATGCCCTAGAAATAGTTCATATTTAATAATTATATTAAAATACTATATATTACACACATGTAATATATTTATAAGTGGACTCCAGGCCACATTGCACTGTATGTTTGTTGTATGCCTGTAAAACCAACTGTAAGAGATGCACGCTTAAGTCTATGTTTTGCATAACCTAGAGTCTATCATTCTCTATGTAATATCTGATGGCAGTTTGGACTGTCAGAGTCATTTTAAATGTCACTTTAGCACAGAGTTTTTTCTCATCTCATTAGCCTTCATTAGACAGCGATATGCCTGTAAATAACTGAGGTGAGAGTGTTATTAGAGCTCTGATGGTCTGAAGAACTGACAGAAATGATTAGGAATGTGCCGGATGGTCCAAAATCCAGCTCTGCAAATCTACATTTAACTTCAAATATATTCTGATTTGGCTGCGATTGTCACTTTAAGCAGCATTCAGCTTTCGGGGTGGTGGTGGGGGAACTGTTTATTTATTGTATGGAAATTTAGTGTTAATTTAAACATTTTTTTTTTTTTGCTTTATTTAAAACAAGACACTAAAAGCAAAACTGTTGTTGTTGTTGTTGTTTTGAGGCACTGGTCATTTGTGAGATTTTTGGCTATGTTGCTTCCATAACTTGTCTTCTTTCAGAATAGTGGAAAGAAACGATCCCAAATACACATTTAATTGTTTGTTTTATTTCACTATGTATTTGTGTCTGTATATTTCAATTACAATACACAATTTTTTTTTGTCAAAATCATTTTTTTTTCTCATTCACTGAACCAGAAATCTGTAAAGAAGATATTCTGAAGATATCCAGAAATCTGTACTTCAGCAGCACCTACATACATCAAACTTTTAGTCCTGCCTATATTCTGAAATATTTTAGAGGTGTGTTTCTACAACTTATCATTCACCTGATTTGTGTAACTTGTTTTTTAACTAAGAACACTGTGATCCCCCCCCCCCCTTTTTTTCTGGCTGTTGACAGAATTTTCTGATTTATGGAAGGATTCCCCCCTGTAAAACACTTGTATAATATGTCAACAAAATGAAACAAGAATTCTCTATTTATTTCCTGCAAGAAACAAAGTCCAAATTGCTGGTTTTAACTCGGAATTGTTAGGGAAAAAAGTCTTAATTGTAAATATTAAAAAGCCACAATTACCTTTTTTTTTATTCTGTGGTGTGAACAGGCTTCCATGGATAATGCCTCATTTGCATATTTAAATAACACAAAAGAAGATCGTTTGCAGAATGTTGGTAACCAAACTAAACCAAACTGACAGTAGCCATCGATTACTGAGGAAGCCAATGGCTACCATCATCTGTTTGGTTACGAACATTCTTCAGAATATCTTCTTTCGTGTTCAACATATGAAAGGAGTTCATTCAGATTTTAAACAACTTGAAGGTGAGCGAATGATGACAGAATTTTCATTTTTGGGTGAGCTATCCCTATGTTGCTTTGTTAAATCAATCAGCAGCATGCTTAACGAAAAGTTGTTTGTTTACTAGTTTCACACTTTAGTTTAGTGGCATAGAAAAAATGTCAGCCTTCAGATGTATTAGATATATTAGATAATTCTATAATTTATAAATGTCAGCTCATCTTGTCATGTCTCTTGTATAACAAAGTGTTGCTAAAGATGTATCTGTGCGCCTGTGAGAGAAGCAGATTAATTATTCAAAGCACATTTTTCTGAAGGGCTGACCTGCTGCCATTGACAGATGCACATACACGAAATGGGAATAAATAAAGCACGAAAGAATGAAATTGATTTATGAAGTCATATCAGGCCTCGAGGCATCCCTGGTGCATCTGTCAAATTAAAACCTTGAGAAACGGCATCTCCCTGGCGGCATTAACACGCTCCTCACGTCGTGATTGGGGGAATCCTGATTGTCAACACAAAATAGGTTTGATTGAAGTCCGCAGTCAATGATTAGTGTGAGGATAAATTCAAGTCCGGGACAGCTCATTTCTCAATCCCGCTGATTAAATTGTTATTGGGAGTGTAATGTGTTTGCACAAAACAACTCATAAACATGGCACTTCTGGAGAGGTAAATCCCATTGTAGCTTCAGTTGCTGCATTCTTGCACTTGTATTTATTGTAATTTCACACGCGAGCTTCTTATTTTATTTTTCTCTCCTTCTACTCTTTTATCATCTCAGAGGGAAAAAAATATATAAAACGAAGAGAAATTTCTCTTGTCAGAAAGATTTCTAACACAACAGTTGCATCATTAGTAATAGTGAGATCTTTTTCCTTTTAAGTTGTCTTTTCTTTTTTCAAGTTTTTCTAGGGAAAAAAACAGAGGTTGACATTTATGTAGCTTAAGGAGGTTTATAGTACCTGGAGAGAGCAATCTGTTAGTGTTATAGTATATGTCTTGAGCTGTGATGACAAAGGCAGTATTGCACTGGTGAAACATTCATTATTATGAAGTCTAGGCATTATATTTTGCATGCAAACTGTTTTATTTTGCCACAACACTGGCTGTTTTTAAATGACTTTAAGGGAATAGTTCACTCAAAAATGCATTCTTGCTGAAAATGTACTCGCCATTAGACTATCTGAGATGTAGATGAGTTTGTTTCTTTATAAGAACAGATTTAGAGAAATTAAGCATTACATCACTTGCTCAGCAATGGATGCTCTGCAGTGAATGGGTGCCATCAGAATGAGAGTCCAAACAGCTGATAAAAACATCACAATAATCCACAAGTAATCCACACCACTCCTGTCCATCAATACTGTAAATGTCTTGCGAAGAGAAAAGCTGCATGTTTGTAAGAAACAAATCTATCTATACTGTTGTCCTCTTACATAAAAATCCACCATATGTAAACGGTGCTTGATCTGTGCATATTTCTCTCCTGATTCTGATGAGACTTTTTTTTCACTAGAGAAATAAATAAAATTTTTCAATTAAAATGATGTTAATTGATGGACTGAAATGTTGTGGATTTTTGTGATGTTTTTATCAGCTGTTTGGACTCTCATTCTGACGGCACCCATTCACTGCAGAGATCCATTGCTGAGCAAGTGATTCTAAATTTCTCAAATCAGTTTCAATGAAGAAACAAGCTCATCTACTATTACTTTAAATGGAGAAATATGTTTTTGAGTCCAGATGGTGTAGTAACAGGATTTCAGGGTTAGTTTGGCTTTTTTGTTGATTATTACTTGCAATGTAAATGCTAGTACTGTATAGCATGATTTGTCCTGTGCACTTCGGTTGCCAGGAGACGTTTTGTTAACAATCAGACATCTTTGTTAACCTCTAATACAAATTATAGCACTGCAGTTTTTTTCTTTAAATGTTACCTTTTGAACACTGAGAAAAGAAACTTTTGATTTAATGGTCTGAAGCCTGATGTATCGAGTTTGAATATCCCTCATTTCACTTTGAAATGCATTGTGTAACTGCTGATAATATAGACGCTTCAGACATGCAAAATAATATCATTATATGAGCTGTTCATTATAATTTAATGCATGCATCATTTGAGATCTAAAACTGGGTGTCATATATGCTGATGTATTTGAGTATATTTTTAGACTGCACTAATTATAATTGCACATGGCTTGTTATGACTCATTAGAGAACCAGACAGAATAGGAGGGTAACACCAGGTCTGCCATAATTAACTTACTTATTTAGCCAGAATAGTCACTTTAAAGTCAAATCTTTACATTTATTTAGAATGGTTAGACTGCAACTTGTAATTACAACTGCTTCAGAAAATGTCCAAATCTAGTTGTGTTTCCTGTTGTTTATTTGTATTGTGTTTTGTTGAAGTGGTTTTTGATTAGTCAATGCTCATGATGTTGAGTGGTTCGCTGGCTCACTCTTGGCCAGATAAACTCTCACTCTGGCTTTCTGTCTGAGCGCATCAGGGATCAGATTCAGTGTTTCTGACTCCTGTGAGACTCCAGCGTTTGGCAGTCTGAGTGCAGCACTGGATGAATGTGTAGTAGCACATTGTTCCCTCTCTACTCAAAGTTTCTGCTCGAACTGAATCATCCATCAAAGCGAGAAGTGACCAGCTAAAGCTGCAAATGAATGGAAAGTGCCAGTTTACATACAGAAGTTTACACTGACACATTCAACTTGAAATCACATTTGTTGGTGCAAACTCAACTTCCACATGTTCAGTATGACATCATAGTTTACAGCAGCAAATTCCATTTGGTTATTATGACATCATGTTTACGAGTGCAAACTAAAATTTGTTAATTATGACATCATAGTTTGTTTACTGTAGCAAATTCTATTTAATTATGACATCGTGTTTGCAGTTTGAAGCTTCCATAATTTTACCAATTTTTCAAGTAGAATCTCATAATCACAGTACATGCGAGTCTGAGTAGTTCAGGGGTAGTTTGTGTTACTAAATAAAGAATCTCATTATAGCACACATCTGTTTCACACTTTCACACATATTTTGAATCTCTCTTGTTGTGTTAATTCACCAAAAGTGACATTCTAAAGCCAGTGTGGTTGCCAGCCTGATTGGTTCAGTTAAACTGAATGAGCCTCCTGATTGGTTGGTTGAGTGAAATGAACCCTTCGGATTGGCCTGTAGCGAAAGCCCAGGATATACTGGATTATGTACAGATCTGCAACCCCCACATGCTGCATCTGTTCATTCCCTTGAGAGAAAGAGAAATGCTCATCTTTATCAATCCGCTAATGGACCATCAGACCACTCTATCTGAGAGCTTTTGCTTTTCCATTTGCAACATTAAACTGTCGCCCAGTTTAACTCTACAGTCCTCATGGCTACAACATCCATCAATCTACAATTGTTCTTGGTTTTAATGCCTTTTAAAGCAAGAATCAAGAATCTATTACTAGTACTCTTACTAGAAGTGTTACTTTAGTATATATTTTTACAATATCATAGTTTTTACTGTTCCTTGACTGTAAAACATTTTGTGTCCTGTCTATCTAACTAGTACAAATAATATTGGTAAATTATTGCATACAGTTCATTAAAATATTGTTATTAAGAAGATTATTTGAAATCTTATTATTCTTTAGTGTGCCATGAATTTAGCCTTTGATGCTGATATGGTGCAAAATAATAAATAAAATGTATTTTTATATTTTCAGTTTTCATGTTAATTTCACATAATATGTTTTAGTAATTATCATGAAAACTGAAAATATAAAAATACATTTATTTATTTTGGACCATATCAGCATCAAAGGCACCCCCCAGTTATTTAAAAGTAATTTAATTTATTTCTTTAACTTAAACTTATTTCAGTTGCCAAGGCAATCTTTCTATTAGTTTCTAAGTGTTTAGTCTAATATTTATATTTGAATTCCATCTTTATTATTTTAACAAAATGTCATTAATAGTTTGCGTTTACAATAATAACCCTGCATACCCAGGGCGATATAAGTACACTTCCATATTGTAATTAGAGTTCTTTATTTTCACACACTAATTTTGTACTTAATATACTAAAAATTATTCTTTAGTAGTTTTTAAGATAATCTAAGAACATCTAAGTGTACTCAACTGTGATATTTTGCGACACCATGAATATGAGCTAAAATGTGCTTAGAAAATATATTTAGTTGCTATTACAGTTAACAGTTACCATTTGTAGTAGTTACTACTACCAATTGTAGTAGTAACTAGTGTATGAAAGATGGGTTCAAGTGGTAACTAAAGAAGTGCTAAAGAATTTTTAGTATATTAAGTACACAATTAATGTGTGAAAATAGAGAACTCTTAAGTACATTATGGAAGTGCACTTTTTTTGCACCGGGATACTAGTGCTTAATAAATGATAAACAAACCACTAATTCTGAATAAGAAACTATGATGTAAATGTCATATGGAACATATGGAATTCCACCTAGCAACCATTTTAGAACATGCTAAAAGCAACCCAGAACATTTTAACAACTGCATAGCAGTGCCCTGGCGATTGTACTGGCGATTTTCTTCATAATGTAAAAAAGTAGTCTAAATAACAGTTTGAGTGACAGCAAGCAAGAAAACCCAACATCTGCATATGCTGTTTGGATTAGCTTTTCCACTTCCAAAAGGCCACGTTCAGTGGTTTTGTTTTTCATTTGATTTATTCTTCTTTTGATTAATGAGTAGCTCTGCCTTACATTAGTTAAAAAAAAAAAAAACTGTTGACGCATTTAATATTGAATGATTAATGGCATTTCTCTTGTTTTGAAATGATCAAATGCCACAACGGAACAAGAGCCGCTCTTGAGGCGTTTGTGATTTATGTTCCAAAATGTGAGTATCTGCATATAACGAGAATGCAAATGAGTCATTTCCTATGCTCCACCTCACCTTTGATTGGACTCCCGATGGCTGTTGAACAAGCAGGATCATGCAAAGCGAGATCTGACCTTGCACAACAAAGCTTTGAATTAAAAGAGCAGCATTGATATACGACCCAAATTAACCACCAAGCACAGATCAACTCAAAATTAATCTGACGAGACCAATAATTACCTCACTACCCATGTCATAACCATCAAAAAAGATTTAATATTTCATAAGCAACACTAACGTGTGACACAACGGTGATCGCTAACAATACCGACAACGGGAATGAGAGCGAGAGAAAAATCTAAAGAAGGAGAACAGAAAGAGCTGGGGAGAGTTTGCATCAAATATTGATGTTCTTTTTTATGGTACCATCTGCTGTATGGCATGTGCATTAAATATTAAAGTATAGCTTGAGAGAAAGCCTGGAAGGAGAAAAAGAGTGCGAGACAAGCAGACAGACACACATAGTCAGCTGTGTGTGCAGCTTCACCTCCTCACTGTCCAAAATTACATCAAACAGGCCCATCTAAACGAGAACCACCAGGTTGCTGGAGATAAAGGTCATGATATAGTGCTGAGGAGCTCGGGTCAGGAGAGTTTTGGAGGTCAGGTTGGTCTCGCCTCTTGAGGTAAATCGCTGTTATAACACATTGTTCGACAAATAGACTTGACGCTGAGGGAGAACTAGTTTCACATCATTATCTCTGTCCCCAGTTACACATGCAGCTGTGTTTTATCTTGAAGGTGGCTGCTGTATCCGTATTTGTGTGTTAGTGATCCATGTTTCACCCTGAGGTCTTGAGGTTTCGGTAGGGTACGTTCAAGCCCAGAGCAAATTAACTCCTCCTGGGGAAGATCAGCGGGGCGCTTAAGTACAACTACTGTACAAACTAGCCTTGCACTGGGATATGACCTAGATTTCCTCCAAATGCACATATTAAATAGAAAGTTAGGGTTCTTTTGTTTTTTCACTATGAAAGAGGATTTGGTACGCTTATATCAGGGTTTATGCAAGTTTTATGAAGGTGAATTTAAGACTTTAACACTTATTCCAGACCAATAAAAACATTTAGAAATAAATTGAAGGGAACACAATATGTCAATATGTTGTCTGAAATTAAATGTCTAAGAACAACACAATATATTGTATTAGCAACACTTCAAAGTTTGAAAATATAACTTCCAACTGATCTAAATTATTTTATAATTAATTTTACACTCAAAAAAATAGCTAAGCTAGAATATGGAAATAACATTTATTGTATCTTCTGATCATGTAGCACACAAGGGTAACACTTTAGTTTAGGGACCAATTTTTACTACTAACTACAAACTTGATTCCATAAAAGTTGGGACACTGTACAAATTGTGAATAAAAACAGATACAATGATGTGGAAGTTTCAAATTTCAATATTTTATTCAGAATACAACATAGATGACATATCAAATGTTTAAACTGAGAAAATTTATCATTTTAAGGGAAAAATAAGTTGATTTTAAATTTCATGGCATCTCAAAAAAGTTGGGACAAGGCCATGTTTAGCACTGTGTGGCTCTTCTTTTTATAACTGTCTGCAAATGTCTGGGGACTGAGGAGACAAGTTGCTCAAGTTTAGGAATAGGAATGTTGTCCCATTCTTGTCTAATACAGGCTTCTAATGTCACGACTTTCACTTTCTAGTTGCTCAACTGTCTTAGGTCTTCTTTGTCGCATCTTTCTCGTTATGATGCACCAAATGTTTTTCTATGGGGTGAAAGATCTGGACTGCAGGCTGGCCATTTTCAGTAACTGGATCCTTCTTCTATGCAGCCATGATGTTGTAATTGATGCAGTATGTGGTCTGGCATTGTCATGTTGGAAAATGCAAGGTCTTCCCTGAAAGAGACGACATCTGGATGGAGAGCATATGTTGTTCTAGAACTTTGGATATACCTTTCAGCATTGATGGCACCTTTCCAGCATGTGTAAGCTGCCCATGCCACACTAAACTCATGCAAACCCCATACCATCATGAGATGCAGGCTTCTGAACTGAGCGCTGATAACAACTTGGGTTGTCCTTGTCCTCTTAGTCCGGATGACATGGCGTCCCAGTTTTCCAAAAAGAACTTCAAATTTTGATTCGTCTGACCACAGAACAGTTTTCCACTTTGCCACAGTCCATTTTAAATGAGCCTTGGCCCAGAGAAAACGCCTGCGCTTCTGGATCATGTTTAGATACGGCTTCTTTTTTGACCTATAGAGCTTTAGCCGGCAACGGCGAATGGCACAGTGGATTCTGTTCACCGACAATGTTTTCTGGAAGTATTCCTGAGCCCATGTTGTGATTTCCATTACAGTAGCATTCCTGTATGTGATGCAGTGCCATCTAAGGGCCCGAAGATCACGGGCATCCAGTAAGGTTTCCCTTTTTTTTTTTTTATATTATTTTAATTTATTTTAATGAAGGTAGACTTGCAGGTAAATTTGGCAGTAACGATGGAGAAGTGAGCCTTCCGGAGAAGGGAAACCTTACTGTGGAAGCATACACACATGGGATTGCCGACAGGGAATCAAGCCATATTGACACCTAGCCCAGTACAGGGGTTGAACGGAGACCTGGGCAAGCTAACAGCGATACTGGGCCTGGCGTCAGACTGCTCCACCGAGTCTGACTGCGGGGGGTGCTGGAGGATGCTCAACCAGGGTTCGCCTTCCGGGGAACTTGACTGGGAGAGAAACGCTCTTGCAACCCACATGTGGGGGGAAAGTCCCAGCAAGGGTGACACTGGCCGGTCCTTCCCACCAATTACCTATTACCGAACACACGGGAAGAAACCGGCCAGACGCGGAGGCTATAGAATCTCGCAAAGGTGTTCAGTGTCGTCCCCGCCCACAGCTCTACAGATGTCTGCCAGAGAGGTTCCGTGCACCAACGCATAGGAGAAAGCGACACTTAGGGTGGAACGAGCCCTCACCCCAAGGGAGCATGGCTCGCCTTGAGACTGGTATGCCAAGGCGATGGCATCCACTTTCCAGTATGCCAACCTCTGCTTGGTGACAGCCTTCCCTTTCTGCTGACCTTCGTAGCAGACAAAGAGCTGCTCAGACCTTCTGAAGCGTTCTTACGGGACACAGCAATGCTATGGCTTAGTCTGCCTCCTCCGGGGGCAGTACTTGCAAGTTCACCACCTGATCGCGGAAAGCCATGGTGGGAACCTTGGGCACATATACAGGCCGGGGTCTCACGACAATGTGAGTGTAGGCCGGCCCGAACACAAGGCACTCCTTGCTCACCAAAAATGCTTGGAAGTCCTCGACTCTCTTGATGGAAGGAGTGCTGCTTTAGCAGACAGGAATTTAAGCTCAACTGAATCCAGCGGCTCAAAGGGATCCATCTGAAGGCTAGCCAGAATGGTAGAGAGATCCCAGGAGGGCACCAGGGGTGGCCTAGGAGAATTCAACCTTGTGGCACCCCTCATGTGATGATGAGATCATGCTTTCCCAGGAACCGGCCGTCCACTGCATCATTAAGTGCTGCGAAAGCAGCCACATACAATTTCAAGGTGGAGGGTGACAGCCTCTTGCATGAAAGAAAGCACTGCTCCAATCGTGCATCTTCGGGCATCTTCTCAGCGAGAAGAACACTAGTTCACGAACAGACTCATAGGCTTGCCTCGTAGAGGGAGCTTAAGTCTGCCAAGTTCTGCCCAGGAGCCACACGTGGAGGTTCCAAAGATCCAGGCTGTGTGCAGGTGCATCTGTGCTGAGGGGGGCCTCGGTCAGGGAATAATACCGCTGGCAGTGAGAGGACTTGTGGGAAGCAAACAGGTCTACCTGCCCAAGCCTGTACCCGATGCTGGGCATATGAGCATTGTTCATCTGGATAATTGCTGTAAGACATTGGGGCCAAAAGCATCTAGTCTGGGTCAAACTCAAAGTTATATGTCATTATCCCGATCCCCCCTGTGGAGCTGCGTGTGGTTAAGTGCTTCGTTCAAGGCCACAATAGTAGTGGTCGGGCAGGCCAATAATTCTCTAGATCCACATGGGATCAAACCTAAAGCATTTATGCGATCACTCTGGATCTTTGCTGGTGTGCCAAGTAGAGATTTGTGAGGTTTTATAGAGGCTGTGTAAGGCTTATAATGGAAAAGGCTTGTAGTAAGTGCTGTTTAACTGTGTTAAACATCACCATTACAGTTGCTACTTTTTTCGAAACCTCTAACCGTATTAAACTTCAGTGCATATAAATCAAATAAATCAAGTGGTCTTTTTTAACGAAATAGTTCACCCAAAAATGAAGATTCTCTCTCAAATTTGAGAATATCTTAAACATTTTATTGTAAAATAAAACAATAAAATTATATATATATATTAGGGCTGTCAAATGATTAATCATGATTAATCACATCCAAAATAAGAGTTTTGTTATACATAATATATGTGTGCATACTGTGTATATTTATTATGTATATATAAATACACACACATGCATGTATATATTTAAGAAGAATATGTTATGTTTATATATTAAATATATTTATATATAATATAAAATATAAGAATATAAATATATAAATGTATATACATGTAAATATTTTCTAAATATATAATTTATGTGTGTGTATTTATATATACATAATAAATATACCCTGTACACATACATATATTATGTAAACAAAACTTTTATTTTGGATGTGATTAATCGTGATTAATCATTTGACAGCCCTAATATATATATATATATATATATATATATATATATATATATATATATATATATATATATATATATATATATATATATATATATATATATATATACACTGTATGTATAGATAGATAGATAGTGTTATAATTCAATTCATATTTAATATTAATATTTTTTATTTATATTATCTGTGTATAAAATGAATATTACAACTATATAAAATAATATAAAATGTATATTGAAATTCTCTAATATGTAAAATAATAAATTAAAATGTATTAGCTAAAATTAATATATAAAACAATATAATAATAATGAGTATTATTATACATAATTAATGTTATAATTTTATATATAAAATATAATATTAATTTTGATTTTATATCATTTAATTATAATATTATAATATATTTTAAGAATGAAGTCTGTAGCAGTCTGAAGTCTGTTTTGACTATAGAGAAACCATGATTGGCTCATATTTCAAACAATCGAGTATGTTTTTTTGAGAAGTTTAACACTGTGAATAGAGTACTAATTAATCCCAACACAATCTCTGGAGGAGGACAGACAAATCAGAATTAATCATGTGAGGTTTATCTTTGCTTCATTAATGCAGACGTTCAAGTCCTCTGATCGCGTGCTGGCGCAATTCCCCTCGGACGTGGCAGCAGTTCAAAGAGGACAATGAAAAAGTTCTTCTAAAACTGGAAGATTTCTCTTCATCTTCCAGCTTCTTTCTTTCTCTCTCTCTGCCTCCAATAAAGATCCTCCACTCTATTACACCCACTTTTCTTGCTTCCCGTCTCTTCTCAATCTCCTCACTCTCCCTCCCGTGCCGCTTCTCTCTGTTCGTCTCTCTAATGATCAGTGGAGCAGTGTCTCTAAATTATTTAATGATCATGGGAGGAATTTTGGATTCTCTCTCACCTCGCTCTCTTTTAACACATCCTCTCCTCGAGCGCTGGACACGGGGAGGAAATTTGAGAGCGAATAAACCATTTGCTCATTTGGTTTCTGTGCATGTGAATACCACCTTCATGTGTTTTCTTCCCTCTGAGAAAGAGGCCGACTGCGTGAGCATTAATGTGTGTCCGGGAGCAAAAGGGGAAGGATAGATGAATCCATCATTCCCCTGTGATCTGCTCTGATCGGATTTGGAGAGGCACAGGGATGGAGATTGCTCAGTGAAGTGAGTGTGTGTGTGTGTGTGTGTGTGTGTGTGTGTGTGTGTGTGTGTGTGTGTGTGTGTGTGTGTGTGTGTGTGTGTGTGTGTGTGTGTGTGTGTGTTGGTCTGTTCATATGACGATTTGTTTCCCTAGGAATTTGGTTCTTGTGTTTTTATTATAAAATAAAAACAGGCAAATCATGCAAATGCTCCGAAACACACATATAAACAACATATAACAGATATTTATGTGTTGTTTGTGAAATGTATCGTTTATTTTTGACACTGGAGATGTTTTCATCATCTCTTGTACAGCAGAATGAATAAAAATGCTGTGCCCCTGTAAGATCTCTGGCCCGTGCATCTCTGAGGGCGTTTAACACCAACACAATCTCTCTCACCAACTTCTGTTTCTTCCTTTCAGGACAAAATCCTCTGCATTGTCTCATATAACGTAGATTTTGAAATTATGTAAGGCCTGTAAGGACTCTATTATTGTGCATTGAGTCTTGAAGGATTTTTGTTATTCTACAACTTACAACATTTCCATCTGTTTTTATTATACTTTTTTATATTATACTGTGTATTAGTTTTAAAAAAAAAAAAAATTTAAAATAGCAAACTGTCAAAGTTGCATTATAGACCAATAACATAAATTCAGGTTCCAGGGTAATAAATTGTATATTGTTCATTTTAGATTGACATATTGCATTCTTTAAGAGAAAAACAGCATGTAGATTATCTGTTTTCTCCTCCCTCTTTCTTTTCTCTTCTCTTCTCACTGACATTTTACATAAGCTGAATATTATTACATGTGAAGCATCTGCCCTGCATTCGGAAACATGACCCTCATGAATTGCGCGCACACACACACACACACACACAGACAGAGAGACAGAGGAGGATCATTACTAGAGAAAATGAGTTATGGATTTATCAAGGATATCACATGATACATTCTTAATCAATCCTTCAGTTTAAATCCGCCTTTATCTTTCCTAGTCCAGGCACAGAGTCTCATGTTAACGGATCTGAGAGAATGTAATAACCTGCGGCTAATTTAGAATCTTCTCAGAAAATGAACATACAGTGAGAGCAAGAGTGTGTGAGATAATGACTTACATAACACACACACACACACAAGCACACCCAAACACTAATTACACTATCAGCCCATTTCTCACCATCAGGGCTTTTCTTATCGCAATGGCATATCTTGAATAAACTGCATCTGGATGAATAAGAGGGTCTTTTAAATGGAAGAAAGAGGTTCAAGGTTCAAGGTTTTTTATTTGTCAATGCCACCATATTTGCAGACATACAGAGGACAAGTGTTTACATTGTCAATGTACTATATAGTCTGTATAAAAATAATATAATATTATTTGCAGTCAGTGCAATATAAAACAGATTTTTGTATGAAAGTGACAGCAGTGTACTTGTACTTAACATATATATATATTTATATATATACATATAGACATAGTAAATAAAGCTTGTAAAATTTCTGAATGAATATACATGAGTAAATGAAAACATTGAACTTTGTTAATGTATAAATATACATGTAAACGATTTGTAAAGTGCAAATATATATCCAAAATATGTAAACATTTTAAGTTCTGAGTATAAAGGCATTTGTAAGCTACACGACAGATCGCAGCAGTATGAACTGAATGGCATTTGAATGGCATTTGTGCAAAAAACTGTAAAGTCTGTAGTGCAGAGAGTATAAAGTGTCCTGTGTGCAATGAAAGAAATGTGTGGTGAACTGTAGAGTTTTTTTTTGTTTTTTTTTTGTAATGGACAAAGTTCAGCTTCCTTACAGCCTGATGGACAAAGCTGTTTGAAAGCCTTGTGGAGCGAGCCTGGAGGCTCCGGTACCTTCTTCCTGAAGGCAGAATGCTGAAGTGGAGGTTTAACGGGTGTGAGCTATCAGCAGTGATGCTGATGGCTCTGCTAGTGAGGCGGGTGTGGAAGATGTCCATGATGTCTATAAGGGAGGGCAGAGAGACACCGATGATCTTGCTGGCTGCATTCACTATGTGTTGCAGAGTCTTTCGACAGGATGCAGTGCTGCATCCGTACCACACTGTGATGCAGCTGGTGAGGATGCTTTCAATGGTGCCCCAGTAGAAGGAGCACATGATGGGAGGTGGGACTCATGCTTTCCTTAGTTTGCAGAGAAAGTAGAGGCCTGACTCAGCGTTCTTGGCCAGCGATGTGGTGTCTGTCATCCAGGAGAGGTCCTCAGAAATATGCACCCCTAGGAACATGCTGCTGCTCACCCTCTCCACTACGGCACCATTGATGGTTAATGGGGGGTGCTGTGGAGGTCTTCTTCTGAAGTCAATGACATGTTCTTTTGTCTTCCCCACATTGAGGAAGAGATTGTTGTCTTTACACCACTGGACCAGTTGGCTCACTTCTATCCAGTAGTTGGCCTCATTGTTGTTAGTGATTAGCCCCACGATAGTTGTGTTGTCCACAAACTTGATGATGTGGTCGGTACTGTGACTGGGTACACAATCATGGGTCAACAAACATGGAGTCCAGGTAGCAGCTGAGATGGCATCTTCCGTGGACCTGTTGGTTCTATTTGCAAACTGAAATGGGTCGTGGGAGGAAGGAAGGATGGACTTTATGTGCTGCATGACCAGTCACTCGAAGCACTTCATAATGATGGGGGTCAGTGCAACGGGCCGGTAGTCGTTGTAGCTGGATGGGTGCGGCTTCTTTGGGACTGGAATTATTGTGGTGGCCTTGTAACACTTGGGAACGATTGTTTGACTCAGCGAAATGTTAAAAATGTCAGTTAGTACATCCTTGAGTTCTTCAGCACAATCCTTTAGAACCCAACCAGGTATGTTGTCTGGTCCGGCTGCCTTGCGTGGGTTGATCCTCAGGAGGGTCTTTTTCACGCTGTCTGGGGTCAGACACACAGCCTGCTCGTGTGGGAAAGGTGGGATCTTCTATGCCTGTGTGTTGTTTTGGGTCTCAAAGAAAGTGTCATATCTTGTTCAAAAACGTAGACAATGTGTTAAATCTTTAGATGCAATCACAACAGCCGACTACTCAGTTAGTAGGGTTGAGTAGGGTTGATCTGATTTTTTTTTTTTAAGTAACTTGTTTTTGGTTCTTTAAAGGACATAAATCAAGAAACACAACATCTGAGTGTATTTACAGCATGTTGTAGTTAAGTATGCTTAATTTTTTCTTTTTTGTGAATAAATTCTATAGAGATTTCTATTAAAATCATTTGGATTCCAGACAATGATTTTGCACATCACTAGCATGAATCTTCTGTGGATAAGGGAATCCCAGAAAACAATGCAAAAAATAAAAAAATAGATAAATAAATCAGTGGAATAGAAATGGACAGAGAAATTGCCTCTGAATATTCTTACTTAGCAATCTATATATGATTTCATGCAAAAATGCTATGCATGTTGGGAATTAATTAGAATAAGATTAGAATATTAATCATTAAACATTATAATGATAATAATAATAATAATAATAATAATAAACTTTATTTTATATAGCACCTTTAAAAGTAGCATCTCAAAATGTTTTACATAAAAAATATGAAATTAAAAGATATACATAACAGTGCAGGCAGTAAAAAACTAACCAAACAATACAATACAAAGCCAATATAATAACAAAAAACAGTAATCACATGAATCACATAAAAGCTACCCTAAAAAAGTTTTAAGGGATGATTTAAAAACACTAAGGGATTCTGCATTCCTAATCTCAGAGGGCAGGTAATTCCACAATTTAGGATCCAAAGAAGAGAAAGCCCATAGTCACCCATAGTTTTTAGCAGAGTTGTTTAAACAGTTAAAAGATCAGCTTCAGAAGAGCATAGCGCACCTGTAGGAGTGTAGGGGGTTAAAAGCTCACACAAATATTGAGGGGCCAAATTATTCAAGGCCTTATAATTGAGCATGAGAATTTTAAAATCAATACGAAAACTAACAGGAAGCCAGTGCAATTTTTCCAGGATAGGTGTAATGTGTTCCCTTGCACTGGACCTAGTTAAAATTCTAGCAGCTGAATTTTGTAACAACTGTAATTTACTTAAGGTAACTTTAGAAACTCCAGCCAGCAAAGCATTAAAATAATCAATACTTGAAAAAACAAATGTGTTTAACTTTTCAGCCACATTTGGCAATGTTTCTGAGATGAAAAAAAGATGCTTTGACTGTATTACGAACATGTGGATCAAATGTTAAATTGGCATCAAATATCACTCCCAGATTTGGAATTGTAAAGCAGAGCAGGTTATGGACTCTGCTTTATGCAACCGATGAGGTGAACCAGTAAGCATCACCTCAGTCCTGTCACTGTTTAAACAGAGAAAATTTTCAGACATCCATTTTTTTAATCAGTAAAACAGAAAGAAGAGACACAGGCACATTGACATCAGGTTTTGAAGATCTGAGTGTCATCGGCATTAAAGTGAAAGTTTCGACCAAGTGTTCTTAAAAGTTGGCCAAATGGAAAAAAAAAGTAAATACTAAAAAAGTAAAGGGCCCAAAACTGATCTCTGGGGAACACCAGAGTGCACCACACCGATTATATTAGAATATTAGTTATTTAACATTCATTTTACAGTGACTTTTATTAGTAATTAGAATAAAAGTCAAAGTAAAATGAATGTTTAATAATAGTGTTGAATAATAATAACAGAAATGTTTTCGAATTAATGTGCCTTGATACTATATGCTGTTCAGCTTTCAGAATACGTTTCCCATAATGCTTTGCAAAAAGTGAGTGAGAAAGAGAACTGAGTGAGTGATTTCGCCGGAGAAATTATTTAAACCGTGTACAATACAGATCGGAAATTCAGTAAACAGTTTGTTTTATTTTAATTCAGGTTGTCAGTTGTCATTATTGCATGCTAAGAATAAATGTATTGTTATTAAGCTTAAAGCAAAATAAAATATTAATTGAAATATACTTAGCAAATAATGTCGATATAAAAAAGGAGCTCTTCTTCTCTAGCCTGTCTGATCATCCTCACCTGCAACACGATTCACTGACATCGGTAATAAGCAAGAGAAAGAGCCAAAAGTGGAAAGAGAGGGAGATTTAGAGGTGTATTGGAGCATAACACCCTGAGAGCCGGATGGACCGGAGGTATTAGTGGAGGAGGACACTTATATTCATTCCATTTCTGTGGGGGTGTGTGTGTGTGTGTGGGAGAGAGATAGAGAGAGGAAGTGAATGCATATGTGGGCAGCGTTTTTAACACTCTGTAAAGGTTGTTCTTTGTGCAAAATAATGAATAATCTGCTTTATAAACCTGCGTATGAAAGCTCTGCATTTTTTCTGGGTTGTTTATGACTGAATATCTTAAAAGTGAAATCAAACGCAGCTCTGAACATGAACAGAATGGCCTTCAGTTGACCGCTGTTCTGGACAGACTGATTTAGCTGCTAAAAAGGATATGACTTTTAGAGTTAGACAATTAAAAATGTCGGAATGTCAGTGCATTAGTGAAGCAGTGAATCAGCTGGTGATTTGGTGATTTTTAGCAGTTGTATAGTCACTTCTCCTCATTTTCATTTATTTATTTTTATTTAAAATCTAACAAACTTTTTGTGAGTGTTTTTCTTGTGCTAGCTTTCTTTAAACCCAGCTAACAATTTTCCGTTCCTTAAATGTTTTCAGAACAGTCATAAATTCATAAAGTTTGAGATATGAAAGTTCCTGGAACGTTCTCAAAATATTCCCAAAACATAAATTTTTAAATTTTTTTTTTCGTTTTTTTTTTTTTTTTTTGGTTAAGCAATGAAAACCTTATTTACTGAACTAGTCTGTTCTTTCTAGAACTTTTGTATAAGCTATTTTATGGTTGTAAAAATAAAACTAAAAATAACCTTTAGGGTACGTTCTGTATAATATTCTCGGTATACATTCAGTATACAGTGTATACATATATTCTCAATATATATATAAAACTTCCGTGCAACATTCTGGTAAACAAAAAACTAAAGAGAACATTCCTATCACATTATTATTTGGGTCCCAAAAATAAAAATATAAATTAGTAAGGGAATGTTCTGCATTTGCTGGGAAACAAATACCACACTGATTTTATTTAATGCAAAGACATTCCTGTAAGGGTTTTTAAGTGTCCGAATGCATTTTGGGGCTTTTCACTCTATGAATCACAAAATCTGATCATAAGTGCTCACAGGAGGTGCATTTGAGATGCATTCAGTTCGCTTCAGCTCTCTTCCCTCAGTTTCCCAGATTGTGCCTGTGAACTTTCTGCATGACCTTCAGCAGTTATGTCACACACTTACAGCTCCACTGCTTATTAAAAATCCATCTGAGAGAGAATGAGAAGCCCAGGATTTTATATGTTCTTGTTACAGCTGTGAAAAGACCTCCGGATAGTAGGACTTTTTGCAGACTCACTATCTGTCCTGCTCTTTTGTTCTTGCAAGACTCTCTCTTCTCCTTCACGCACTGTTATTACAGCTTCACTCATTCTGTGCAATATGTTTTAATGCTTCAAACAGAGAATGGAAACCTTCACCCTTCTACAGTATCTCTCAGTGAAACATTTTGTGAACTGAAGTTGTCCCTTGCAGACTTCAGGTTGGGGGTGAAACACTATAATATATTAATCAATTGCATTCTTGTGCATAATTTAAAATCTCTCCCACATGTTCAAACAGGTTCAGGGTTCACTAAAATCACCAATTGTCCAGTTATTTGCAGTGATTTCGGTTTTGTTCTGTGCACTGATATGATGTACATTTAAATATTGTAGTGACAAAAATATTTTCAATCGATAAACAGAGCTTTTTTTTGTTCTTGTCAACCTGCCACGGTTTACAGAAATACATGTTGTATAACATTAAATCTGCTTTCACAATAGCAAGAAAGGTCAGTACAAGAGGATCATGGGTAATGGAATCCAAGGCAAGAAAATATAAACCGCATGGGGTCGTTCAAAAAAACATACTTCCATACTTCTCTTAATATTTATGCTTATGTAGTAGCTATACATTCTAGATAATTTTCTCACACTCAGGCCATCCAAGGTGTAAATGAGTTTGCTTCTTTATCAGAACAGATTTAAAGAAATGTAGCATTATATCACTTGCTCACCAATAGATCCTATGCAATGAATGGGTGCCGTCAGAGTGAGAGTCCAAACAGCTGATAAAAACATCACAATAATCCACAATTTTTCACACCACTCCAGTTCATCAGTTAATGTCTTGTGAAGCAAAAAGTTGCATCATTAAGACGTTTCAAATCTCAAACTGTTGATTCTGGCCAAAATATGAGTCCTTTATCCATAATATCGCTTTCTCTAGTGGAAAAGTCATGTTGTCTGATTCAGGAGAGACATCTGCACAGATCAAGCACTGTTTAGAAGTCAAAACAGTCCAAAACAGATCTTAACAAATGTGTGGATGGAATTTGATGTGAGACAACAAGAGGGGATAACCTTCTTCAGTGGGGGAAGATTTATTATGAGTTATGGATTTTGTCCAGAAGTGACATATTAATATTAAAATGTTTTAATGCTGAATTTGTTTCTTATAAACATGCAGCTTTTCACTTCACAAGACATTAACTGATGGACTGGAGTGGTGTGGATTATTGTGATGTTTTTATCAGCTGTTTGGACTCTCATTCTGACGGCACCCATTCACTGCAGAGGATGCATTGGTGAGCAAGTGATGTAATGCTAAATTCCTCCAAATCCGTTCTGATGAAGAAACAAACTCATAAGGTCATGTGACTAAACAGAGTACAATTCTAAGAAAATTATACTAAAAAAAAAACAATACTTTTAAACAAACATTTTTAAATAATAAAAATGTTTAACGAGTAAAGTTAAAAACAGTAGGCAGTTTTCAGTGTTGCTGTCCAGTACGATATACAGTATACTAATATTACATTCTAAGTGATGTGATAATGAAAAAAATGTGTAAAGAATAAAATGATTTTGAATAAAAAAGAACAGCAGTTAATTTCACTGAAGAGAATAAAGGATAAAAGGAAAGGTAAAAAATGGACCAAACAGGTGAAATGCCGCTAACAGTTATTTAAAAATAAATAAATAAATAAATGAGAAGAGAAAGGTGAAGACAAAAGGTGAAAAGTCAGAGAATGAGAAATTGATGCTGTATTATACAGTAATTTGTTATTATAGATAGACATTCATCCATAACCAGAGCCACTAGATAAATAGGTGTGTTTTATTTATTTATATATGGCTCACAGTTTTGGATTTCCTGTTCTGGCTCTAGTTTAAGAAACCTGTTCAGACAGCCAGCCAGACCACTGCATGCTAAGAATTTGGCAGTGCTGCAGTGCATTATGGGACATGTCTGACCTCCTGCAGAGAGCTGAAGGACATCAGCAGTTCCCCCGGAACAGTGCAGACAGAAGTCAAAGGTCATGGTGGAATAAATAGACATTGCTGGATAGAGACGGAGGGAGGAGAGGGCTGTAAACCAGTGAGCTACAACCTGCATTTCTGAAACTCCTTTTAATTCCATTCACACTGATTCGTGTAGTTAAAGAAAAGGAGTTATGATTTATAAAAGATTGGTTATGTGTTATTTAAGTTGTGTAATTCACTGTTTCAGTGCACCTGTGAAAGCTGGAATCTCTTTCCTCCGCAGAAAGACAATGAGAGCTTGTAAACAATAAAACATTAGCCTAAATCAATATACAAATGGGTGAAAGCGATTCACTCATGGCTGGTTTTGTGTCCACATATTTGAACATGATGTGAAGGACATGAATTCATTATCATTTAAATTAATACAGAATTAGCAAAGTATGTTCTAAGCAATGGCATGTGAGCAAATCCAGTATTTTCAGAAGAGAATAGCTATAAAAAAAATACTATATTCAATTATAAAATAATCAAATTCTATTCTATTCTATTCTATTATTATTATTTGTAAAACATTCTAAAGTTTATTTATCTGTATAATACAGAAATGTTCGATAGATTGATTTGATTGACTATCGTTTATTTAATAATTTATTTGTATGTCTCAAGTTGAAGTCATTTAGTTAGCTATTTTTAGTTAGTTATTTGTGTAGTTGTTTAGTATTTGTTTATTCCATCATTTTTAGTTTGTTTAGTTTATTTATTAGTTAGTTACACTGTAGATGTTTGTTAGTCAGTTGTTTTTTTATTTATTTAGTAGTTTTAGTTAGTCTGTTAGTTCTTTATTTATTAGGTAGTTGTTTATTTAGTGGTTTAGTTAGTTATTTAGTTTTACTGTTTTATGTTTTACTCTTTTAGTTAGTCTCTTATTTATTTATTTTAGCTATTTAGTTGGTTGATAGTCAGTTTTTTTTCCCTTTAGTTATTTATTTAGTTGTTTGGTTCTTTTAGGTGTTTAGTTAGATGTTTATTTTGTTAGTTGTTTATTTAGCTAATTGTTTTAGTCTGTTGGTTGTTGATTTAATTAGTTATTTACTAGTAGTTGTTTGAGTTAGTCATTTATTTGCTTATTTAGTCTGTTAGCTGTTACATTATTTTAGTAGTTTTAGTTTTATTATTTTATAGTTTGATTTTTATTTAGTTGTTTAGTTTTTTTGTTAGTTGTTTAAGTGTATGTTAGTTGTTGTTTATTAATTTAGTTTATATATTTATTAGTTGTTTATTTTATTTAGTTATCGCGTTATTTGTTTATTTATTTAGTAGACAGGCTCGGGCTGGTCATAACGTGATGCTCAAATAAGGTGCATGGATGCATAGGATTTTATATGTCAATATAAATGTAAATAATATATCAGATGCTTTTTTAAAAATCAGATTTTTGCAGCTGTAGACATCCTTGTAGGATCTGGTGTGAAGTGCAGATCCTCTGATGTTGACAGGATGATCTGGTGATTCACGGATAGGTCCATTAAGACGAGGACGGATGATTTGGGGTTGTTGTCAGACCGTGATGCTCAAGAGTCATAATGAACCATCTGTGTCCAGCAGCTTCAGCTGATGTGTGTTCTGACGTGTCTCTGTTATCATTAGCCCCTTTCACACATACAGACTTCACTGGAAAATTATCCCTTTTAAAAATACAAAAAAAAATATGTGAACAGGCCTGTTGTAGCCTTTTAAGAAAGTGTATTTTTATTTTATATTATTTATGTTTAAATATTATTTGTTTGTGTTTCATTTAGTTCAATTTGTTAATTAAGAAAGAAATTAGTAAATGTCATAAGGACGTGGTAAATCAGACGGAAGTACGCCGAGAAGTGGGTCAGACATAATTTTTTGACTTGATGCTTTGGCCTTTATTTTGGCCGCGGAAGCATGGAAGTGGGCTTTGTCTTGAACTCACTTCATACATTTTAGTTTGTAGAATCACTTTTTTGGAATGAGTTTTATTTGGTATAATTTGTATCTCAATTTTAAGATGTTTTTTGTTGGTCAATTATTTACCTAAATAAACAAGAAGAAGGAATAAATGTTTCATGGAATGAAGTGCGTTCAAGACAAAGCCATGCTTTCGTGGACAAAACAAGGCCCTTTTTAAAAATACCGGTAAATTCGTTCCGGCAAATTACCAGTATGAGAATTTGTAACATTACCAGTAAATTGCCGTGTGAATTTTGTGTGTGAACGCAGAATGAAGATTACCGGTATTAGAGTATGAGTTCAGAACATGCAGACGTAAGACATACTCTGGGCCAATCCAGAGCTGTTGAAATTCAAACTTCAGCGACTCTGGGCCAATCATAACATTCTGACGCAGATGACGCATTTACTCCGCACTGTGTTTGAAGTCGTGTAATGTGATGTCTCTGGGCCAAAAGAAGCTGCATGAATGTGAACGTTTGACACAAAAATGAAAACATCAACAAAAACACTGACCGTGTATATCCTTCCATGTTTACAAACACAACATAGGGAGGCGCAGCTGTTTAGAGGTCATTTCCATTTAATGATGTCACAGAATTTACCGGATATTTGAAACTGATGAGTGAATGTTGCTTTACCGGAAAAAATATGGAACCCTGTTGCCTTTGAGAACACCCGTATTTTTGAATTTACTGGTAAAATCATTCCGGTAATTTTACTGCAATTTACTGGTATTACTGTGTGAAAGGGCTATTTTCTGTGATGAAAATCACAAAATTACTTCACCCAACACACACACGCGTGCACCACATTTCCTATGCAACATCCAGTCTCATAGAAAATACTGTAAGTTGTTGAAAGTGGAAACTGATTTCCATTTGAAACTCATTGGCCATTGCATCACCCCCGGGGCACATTATACATACACACACACACACACACACACACAAAGACTTCAAATAACCAAGGTAGTCCATTTACACACAAACATCATCACACAAGACATTTTGCATATGAAAATAAGGAGTAAATGTTTGCTTCCTCTGTAGATTAATAAGCTCATTTGCAGGAAATGGAAATTTGATCATATTCTCATCAATTAATGTTGTCAGCTTGTCTTTATGACTAATAGAGTTGCTCTGACAAGGATGTGGCCTACAGCCTCTCTCTCTCTCTCGCTCTCTCTCCCTCTCTCACATACACACACATCTGTACAGAGAAATGTAGACATTAGGTGTGTGAGAGTTGATTCTCTTCCTCAGGTCTCACATGAACAGATGGAGTTCATTGATTATTCATAGCTGCCGATGGATGCGTCTGTCACATTAAGGAAGAGAAAGAGACGTGTGTGTGTGTGTGTGTGTGTCTGTGTGTGTTTAGATGCAGAGCAGTCCCTTGGTGAAGTGATGAGATTTTAGATGAAATACACCATCAATAAGAGAATGACAGATGGGGAATATACCGGCACACAGTAAGAAGATTGAAAGATAAAATGTTATTCAATAAGATCAAATTTGTAACAATTAAACTACCATTATGAAAGATTCAAATACTTTTACTCCCACATCAGTTTTTAAATACTAATTTAATTAGACTAAAATATATAAATTCTCAGGGTTGTACAATTAATAGTTTTTCAATGATTATTTTATTATTTCTGAGGGTTATACAATGTTTTGTTTTTTTCAAGATTTTTTATGTTTTTGCAGAAGAAACGGTAACATTGTGAGAGTGAAAACAGTAAAAATTTAAAATATTATAACACATTTTAAAATAACTGTTTTCTATTTTAATACATTTTAAAATGGAATTTACTCCTGTGATGCAAAGCTGAATTTTGAGCATCTTAACTCCATTAAACCATGTTAATATGCAGATTTGGTGCTCCAGAAACATTCTTATTCATTTCTTAAAATTATTAATGTTGAGAACAGTAATTCTACTGTAAACTTTTGAACAACAGTGTGTGTTTGTGTGTGTACACACGCTGCATTATTTTATTTTATTTTTAAGTAATTCATTTACTATTCATTTTACTTATTCATAACACCAAGGAATAAAACGGGTCGCAAAAGTCTAGATAGAGATTTGAAAAGTGAAACTAATTTTACTTGACTGTCATAATTCACTCCCTGTGAACACCTTTGTCTTAAAAGTAAATGTAAAGGTTAATCTTCAGGGCTGATCTGTGTGTGTGTGTGTGTGTGTGTTTAAGTGTCATCTCAGGCCATGGCTTTAATCCAGATGTGGCATAAACATCAGCTCATTTCAGCAGCTCTCTCTCATCTGCTGTGTGATTGGAGCCAGAAATCCCGCTCAACAGGTGCGTGAGAGCGGAGACTCAATCTGGAGGCCGCTTGAATAATGAGGAGAGCAGGTGTTACTCAGGCAGCAGTCTGGCAAAAATCATAATGCCTAGATTAATCTGCCTGACATCACACTCTCAAATCTGGCAACCTGCACATGTGTGAGCCTTGAATCCCAATTTACATAATTCTACATATGAGAAGTATGTACTGTTCTTATAAGTATGAAATAAGGGGCAAAACAAAGAGGAGTTTAATTGTTTAGCCAATCAGATTGCCAATTTTATATAGGTTTTTTCCCTCTCCATTTCTGTTACCTGATGGAGTTTAGGGTTCCTTGCCACTGTAGGCTTTTCTTTTTTGTTTTTTTGATTAGTTTGGCTTTAAAAAACAACTATACTCAGTAATAATATTAATTTGATGGCAGTGACGCTGTTGGGTGAGAACAAAACAAACCTCAAAGTGAATTTAACTGAATATGACACTTCTGCGGAGCAGCTTTATAGCTGAATCAAATTAATTTCAGAATCTGATTAATTTTGCAACACTGACACTTATTGAACTGAACTGACTTGAGCTGAATAATGACACTGTGCGCTTTTCAGATTTTAAATTTGTATAATATTTAAATAATTTAGCATTTACTTGATTTTGTTTTTTTTTTCTTTTTATTACTATGAAGCTGCTTTAAAACAATTCATACGATATGTATCACGTATGCACTATACACGTGACTTGACGTATTTTCATAATTTACTTTATTTCATGATATTCTTTTGAGCCTTTTGTCTTTAGGCTTATAAAAAAAAATCTTTGAATACTTATATTTTTGTTTTTTGCTAAATTTTCTCAAAAGAGAAAATAATGAAGATGAAGAACATTAATCTGTAATATATTTAATTCACTTAAAAATAGGCATTTCCACATTATTTCATCTAAATTACTTTTTGGTTTCAGGGTGATTTTTAGATTGAAAGTATGACATTGTTACAGTCTGTGTATGATAATCTAGCTGAACCTTTGCCAGACAGACCTTAAACATGGTCACATTGACAACTGTTGAGTTTTTCACAGAGCGCTCTTGTATGTCAACAACGGGCTGTATAAAAATTATTGGCGGTGCGTTTTTGGCCCACGGGCCACAAGTGGAACATCCATGGTGTTACTGGCTGGCAAAGAGAGAAAAAGGTGAGAGAAAGAGTGATTGATGAAGAGGTGGAAGATGACAGATGTGAGGAGAAGAACTGAGCTGGAGAGAAGAATCTCAGCCCTGTTTAGGATGTAGATTGATTCAGTCCAAATGACGGCGCATTGTTTCACACAGCGTGACTTATTTCACTCTTTATTTTGTTCAATGTCTCCGTTTCTCCCAGACCGAGTGGCTCAGAATAGAAACAATCATTTATTCATCGATTGAAACATCAAATGAGAGAGAAAGGGAAGGGGGAGAGGAGAGGATGACAGGACGGGCAGCGGGAAAGAGAGAGAGAAACAGGAAGGATGAGAGAAAGAGAAAGGGAGAAAATAAGAATAATCAAAATGAAAATTTATTGCTTAACACTAATGAGACAAGCTGTAAAAACCCACATGAGAGAGATAAGAACACTATCTTAATGGAGAAGGAACGAGAAAAAGAGATTCAGAAGGAAGCGTTTGACTTTTCAGGCCCGTTTCCAGAGAGATAGAGGGATGATAGTTTCTCATTCTAAACGTCTAATGCTTTTTGCCTAAATCCCATCATATTTCCATCAGGACACGAGGGGTCACTGCTTCAGGTCTCTTATATTCATGTGCAGCTGTATCTGTTCATTTCAGTTCCATTATTAACTTAGAAAGTGAAACGCTTCCTCTGAATTTTTTGATAAAACGGTTCCTCTGTGTGTGTGTGTGTGTGTGTGTGTGTGCGTGCGTGTTTGTGTTTTAAATCAGCATAAAACTGCTTTTGCTACTCATTTGGCTCCAAGCATTTTTTAGCGGTGAAGCAGTAAGAAATCTGTGGCAGGTATTTCTCCACTAAGAATTATTTGGGTGGTGAAAATATATACATATTTTTTTATTTCAGAATTAAATTTTAATATTATATATTTAAAATAACAATGTATTTTATTGTATATTTTTAGTATTATATTTATTTTACGGTATTATATATATATATATATATATATATTATATCGCGATTAATTGTTTGAGAGCACTAATATATACTGTGTATATATATATATGTGTGTGTGTGTGTGTGTGTGATAATATATGTGTGTGTAATAAATAATATGATATTGATTTAATTTAAATTGTAAAGTATATATATATATATATATATATATATATATACATATATATATAAATATTCCATCTTCATTTGGGGTGGTATAGCAGTTTTGTTTTTAATAAAAGTTTAAATCAATATTAATTTAGTGTCCCTTCTAAAATCATTGCTGTTTCTTTAGTGTTAGTATCTACTCGTTCCATCCCACTCCACAAAACATAAATAATATTAAACTTAAAAATACAGTAAAAAAGTCAAAACATTGTTCACTCCTGCCCTTTTACCCTAATAAAACTAGCTTAGCAAGTTTAGCATTGTGTAATTCTTAGCCCCCTGTCCTAGTAGATGGCAGTAAAGTGATTTGTGTATACTACATTTGGGTAAGAAAGTGTCTGCAAAGTATATCATTTTAATATAATTGTATCCCTCAACAGGCAGGACAAAAACTAGCAATTCTCAGCAGTGTTTTAGTTGAGCGAGCCATTGCTACATTATGCCCATGTGGGCTTGTAAGTGCAGTATGTTGTACTGTATGATAACAGCCATAATGATTACAATATCTGTCAGACGTGCTTTAAAAAAGGGAATAGAAAGCTCTAACCTTTGATTAGTCATGTTATATAATTAGTAGATGCTACGACATTTTTATAATATTTATTTATTTCAATTGCAACTAAAATGCAACTTTGTAAATATGTTTTGGGCCTGCTGGGCTTCAACTGTAGTTTGTACTGTATAATAACAGTAATAATCATTAGAATATTTTTCAGACAGGGCTTAAAAATAGTTAACAGAAAGCAATAATCTTTGATCAGTCATGTTACGTAACTGGATTAATTCATCCTATCCTCCACATGTATAACAGCTAATGAAGCTTGGCTAACTAACATCAATTAGCATCTAGTTAATCAATGTAGCCTTGTTGGTTATACTATAGCAAAAACCAGCATCCCGAAGCCAGTTTTTGTGCTACTTTCTTTCAATATTGGGATGAAACCTTGACCTCATGATGAAACACACTCAGAGATCAATACCGAATGATGACATCAGGACATAAATCCTCTTTTATTGATAAGAATCATCGTATTGTGGGTACAACACACATCCAGCTAAGCGCAAAAAGAATTAAAGCTGGAATTAGCTTTAGCTAATTAGCTTCATAAGACAGTATGAGCCTTGATAAAATGAGTACAATATATATTAGACTGCTCAATGATGTTATAGTTTCATATTCATATTTTAGATGTCCTCCAAAGTGACTTAGAGACATTTTACATTCTGATATCAATCTTTTTCGTGACAGAAAGGTGGCTTTCTAACGCCAACGAACTAAAACAAAGACACTAAAGCATCACCCAAACAGACGGTAGTACTGTAAATGACAAAAAACATCAAACTGTAAATCTACAAAAATCAAGAATTGGCGTTAAGAAACAAGCCACTCGAAACAAACCAGATAGAAACAAGCATGTTTTTTTTAAATTCCCAGGTTTCTAGAGACTATAATGAACCCCAACCTCCCTCCCTCCCTGATCCCAAATCAGTCATGTACAGCGTCACACAGGTAAACATTCCTTTGAGCACACCTGCACATGTAAAAACTGCTCATGCAAAACTAAAGGATCATTTTACAAGAATTCACCAGCACGGAGACTAAATCGGAGTAAGATTGTACCTGAACCATCTGCTAATAAAACCGGCACATCTGTTACACGGAGTTGGTGTATCGTAGCAATCATGATGCAGATGCAGCTGACATCCATTTACAAGCACAACAACGTGTGTATCAGTAGCCTGAAGGGTGATAAACTCACCAGAGAAGGTATAAAGTCAACATGAAATTATGTTTTTGTGTTATCAGGATATTCGACAAGAAAAACGCTGGACGAGACTTGATTTTATCCATTGGGAATTGATTGCACTGGTAAATATGACCAGAATGATGGATATGTTCAAATAAGTGTTCTTGTTGATCCAAAAGTGAAGGTTGTTTCAGAGGTGGAGCAAGTTTGGTAATTATGCATATAAAGACCGGGAATGTGTGATTTCATGTTGACTTTAATAGCACGCTTTGGTCTGTTCTCAGGTGCTACATACATGTAGGTTGTTATAAAATACCATGATATGGTCCGCATCACAACAACTTAATCGCAAGTAAGTTCAAGTAAAATCTCACGAGAGTCCTTTGAACAAGCTTTCAACAGTCAACGCCTTCACCCAATCATATTTTTTTGTATTACCTAAAGAAACGAGCTTTGCAAAGCACACAAGTTGGAGTTAGGATATTGCACAGACTGGTAAGCCGTCCGTGTTAGTTTGCCAAGTGAAGCACCATGGGTTTTCCTGCACACGCTCAGTTTATGAGGTTGAGTGTGGGCTACTAGTCCGTAACTAATCCCAACTTTCTCTACATTTCAGTGCGCAGAAAAGCATGGAGAAATGTCTTTTTAGTGCTACTGGAAAACATCTGATCAGACAGTGCCCTAGAGAAGTCCGTTTGTAAAAAAAAAAAAAGAAAGGCGTGGCTTTGTTTATTTATTTTAAATTTTTTTGGCATCTGTTCATGATTTTGTGTTCTATTTTCCATTCACATGTCTATTGTTCAGATTTAGTTTTCATTCAGCATAACATTTTTTGTAACAATCCATCGAAGAACATTCCTAAAGATTGTCTTCGGATACTCACACCCAAATCCTCCAAGGTTACAGTTGCTCCGAGCGGATGACATGGAAAAGCGTAACGTTGTATAGGACTTGATGTCCGTTATTCCAGGCATAGAGCGCACGATCTCGTGGGTTGTAGTCCAGCATGGAGATGTGCGAGTACTTGTTCTGCAGAACGATATCGATGTACTCATACGTCGAGGAGTTGGTGTGGTAGGCGTAGTAGACTTTCGTCCCTCCTGAGTAGCCGTTGGTCACGTACAGTGTCCCGCAAATCATAAACGACTCCCCAGCGCTGCGTCTCGGGTGATTGGTCGTCCAGCTCTGGATTATATGCAGGGTCAGGGGGTGGAGCTTGCTGATGACTATGTTCCCCGCATTCTGATTGGTGGCGTAGACAGCCCAGAGCCCGCCCTCGTCCACCATGAGGTCGATGTCAGAGTGTCCGCCCCAGGCATAGTGGTAGGTGTTACTGTAGCCTGCATTATCCAGACGCTGAGATTTACTTATGGTGGATGTCTTGAAGTCAAACTTGATGATCATGTTGCTCTGGAACTTGTTGAAATAGATGGAGCCATTGTAGACCACCTGACCCGTCCCGGACCAAGGGTGCGGCAGGCGGTGAGACGTGAAGTTGTCCGACGTCATGAAGTCCGCCATAGACTTATATTCCCGCACAAAACGGTTGTTATGATAGCCGTCCATGTACCACACCTAAACAGAAGTGAGAGAGTAAGTGATTAATATAAATGACTTAACAATACAAGGAATTGAGTTAATGAGACACATCCCTGTAGCAAGAGTATGCTGAGCAGATGTGCATTAGTTCTCATCTGGAGGATGTCGTTTTTAACATTTGCTCAACTAGAGTATGTCTGCTGAAACATTCCCTGTCGGATGTTTGCACAAAATGCATCAGATGTTTGTCAGAATGTATATTAAACGCAAACTTTTTAAGATGTTCATCAGGGTTGTGCACCATTTTTAAATGAGAGGTAGCAATCAGGAACTTCAATTGAAATTCAGATTTATTTTGAATCTTGGATGTTGGCTTTACAAAGTCTTCTTTGAAAATTTTTTAGCTCAAAAAACCTTGAAGTGTGTAAGTGGATGGATGGATGGAAGGACGAACGGACGGATTGATGGATGGACAGAGGGATTGATGGACGGATGGAAGGATAGAGGGATTGATGGATGGATGGATGGACAGACGGACGGATTAATAGTTGCTTGGATGGATGGATGGATGGATGGATGGATAGTTGGTTGGATGGATCAGTGGATGGATAGATTGATAGTTGGTTGTAGATAGATAGATAGATAGATAGATGGTCAGAATTCTGGCTTGACATTCACAGAATCAAAACTTGAGTACAGAAGGTTAAACTACAGACTCATCCTTTTAACGATCAATAGAAGTAGGTCAAGTTGTTCTTTATTTTGTCTGTGCTTGCATTCGATTTTTTTGTTCTGGCATGAATTTACCAGCACAGCAGGACGTGTTCAGCGAGGTCTTAATTAAATTCCAGACTGAAGGTGTCCATCCTTCCCTGGCTGTGGCAGAACGCAGGCGGTGAAAACTGACAGCCAGGACGTTGCTGTGTGCCAGGCATTACGAACCCTATGGGGATAATTCCAGATCATTCCGGATAAAAGCGACTCTCCGTGGAGATTTCCCAGCATGGCTGGGGCTTCTGTCTCTAGATGAGCGAATGGGAAGGTAGAGCAGTCACGCTTATGGAATATTCCAGAGCTTCGCGGCCCAGCGGGACGTCTTTGTGCTCTCTTTAGGAGGCACGAGGCAGTAAACAACATCTACTGTATATATCAACATACAAACCCACCCTTTCTCCATGTTTGAACATACTGCACAACCTTGATCTCTTTTGAAACCCACAGTTGTTCACTGTAAGGCTGCAGCAATAACATTTGATTCGATTTTGTTGTGTTTTAACAGCATTCTTCACAATATAAACTGTTCCAAAGCAGCTTTACTCAGAGCAGTGTGCAGTGAGTGACTTCTGGGCAGAAGTGGCAACTATAAATCCCCAAAAGTAGAAGGAAGTGCCAAGAATCAGCTGAGGGAGCTCATCCTTTGATCAACACCAAAATAACACCATAAAACAATTTTTTTTTCCTCCAAGCTGATGTTTTTTGAGCCAGGATCTGGTCAGCATTCCATGTAAAATTTGGTTGTTGTTTGAAGAAGTCTCTTATACTCACATTTATATGATAAAAAAACAAAAACATTAAAACAGTAATATTGTGAAATATTATTTTAATTTATATATATATAATAAATTATAAATTATATATTATAATAATTATAGATATAAAGTGTTTACGCATCATTACTCCAGTCTTAAGTGAACCATGATCCTTCAGAAATCATTCTGTTATTATTAATATTGAAAACAGTTGTGCTGCTTCATATTTTTGTGGAAACTGTACTTTTTTCCACAATTCTTTGATGCAGTGTTATTTTAGTATCGAGGTGCTATTGAATCCGGTTTGATTTTTATATTTTTCATTTTAAGTTTAGTAATAGTTTAATTTGGTTGTGTGGTTATCTCATTTTTTGTATTTTTTTTTTTTTTTTGCCAATAGTTTTAATTAATTAATTAATTTATTTATTTATTTATTTATTTATTAATTTATTTATTTATTTATTAGTTTAGTGCATCAAGTTAAACTAAATAAAAATCAGAAATATTGACTTAGCAACTAGCTGAAATCATTTTTAAATATATTTTCTTTATATTTCATTTAGCATTTTATTTTATAAGTAACAACATGTTTTTTTAATGGTTTTAATTTAAGTTTTAGTTAACTACAATAATCCTGCTTTAATAAATAGAAATAATAGCATTTGAAATAGAAATTCTTATACATATCTTTACTGTCACCTTTGATCAAATTAATGTGTCCTTAATGACTTAAAATTATTTGTTAGGCAACACAATTTTATAATAAACAGTACAAAAAAATTCATTTTGAGTTCTGAAATGTGCTTTATATGCAAATAAGTTGCTTTAGTGAATCAGCTGTCAATCTTTACGCTAATAAAACTCCTTTACAATGGCAAGTGTGTAAAACACGGTAAATAATCCTTTCTGATAATCATATACATGCAGAATAAATATTAGCTTATCCTGTGCAATTTGGATGCCAGGGCACATTTTTTTGTTGATTTGTAAAGCTACTGGTAGTATTGCTATTTTTATTTCTGTATGCATCATCTTCAGGCCACAACAAATACCTTTATGGTCAGAAGTTGGAAATCAAATAGGAATATGATCAGAATATAGAACACAGCATTAATATTTGACCATATTCTGGTCGGTCAGAGGGTATTTGTTCAGCTTTAGCTTAATGCTCATGCAGAGCTTGAATGCTGCTCCATCTCTCCTTGGTATCTCTGAGAGCAACATGCTGCCAAAGCTTTTTATCTTTGAAGAGCCAAAAACTCGCTTGCTGTGAGATATTGCTTATTGTTCACTCCCACACACACACATCTTTCTCTCCACGCTCTGTCTGTCTCACACATACAGCCTACGGTCTCATCAATCTTTGAGAACAAGAGCCTCCAACCCAAAGTGTGAGAAAAACAGAATAAGAGGGAGGGGTCTGTGGGTGTGAATGAAGGTTATATGTTCACCAGCCTGATTTATAATTGCTCTGCTGTGTTTATGGCGTTTGGAGGGACTAGCTTGCACAAGGCATCAGTTTAATGGCTTTTTGAGTTCGTAATTGTGTATTTTGAGGTGAATGTGTGTTGTTTCTAAATCAAAGGTCTAGTATGAGTGTTTGCAATGGGATCTAATATAATTTTGGGTTTTCTATTGGAGTATTTGTTGTTCAGTCTGCTGTACACTGTAAAACTGGTGGTTGGTGAACATTGATTTTTTTTTTCTCCAAAATTGTAAATAAAACAAAGATTATTGGAGTGCATTGCACATGAAAATACAATTTCAGCCTATCTCCTTCAACATTTTACGTTTAATTGAATGGAACACATGAAGACTTGTAATTTTTTGTAATTATTTGTGGAATTTACTAGCAATTTGAATAAAACTTTCATCAGTAATTGTTTTTTTTTTATTGTTTTTTTGTTTTTTTAGTGTAACATTGTTTGCAAAATGCAATAAGAGCTAAACTACAGTACATTACGAATATAGTCACAGCATTGCTATATTGATAATATATTATGACCTTCAAGAAGGACACAAATTGTCTTTAAATGATTGGCTTTAGCAAATCTAATGTAATTTCAAATTATATTATATATTTTTGAGCTATATAGCAATAAGATGGTACAACATTTTTGATGGAATATTGGTGCATGAAGATGTAGCTACTAACATGTAAACTAAAGTTACTGTAATAGTTGGTGAACACTGAACAGGTTTTCAACATGTTATTGTATTGTTTCCTTTATTTCAATTTATATACAGTAGTGCTTTATATAAAACGCATTGTTTTAAAGCAGCTTCACAGTAATGAACAGGAAAATACCAGAATTAATGATGCAAACTTCATCAAATATTAGAAAAACTCAAATTCTGCTGTAAAGCAGTTTAAACTGAAGACAATGCTGTCATTATTCAGCTCAGTTCACTTTAAGTTTTGTTCTCATCAGTGAGAACTGGAAAGCTGCTTGCTGAGAAACTTCTCACAAACGCAGCAGTTAAAGCATATGCAGCTCTGGGATGCCAACTGCTAATTGCCAATTTGTCATTTAGCCACATTTTAATGCAAAGCAGGGTGCAAGACATTTATTACAGGAACAGTCACTTGAAACCTGGGGTTAAGACTGACGGATAAATAAGTCACATGTTATAGCACACTTCTGCTATGCCATACAACATACCACAAACCCTCTTCACACTCTCACAAATGTCTGAGAAACGATTAGGCAAAGATTCGGCTTATTCACACGGGCTGTCAGGAAAGTCTCCTTTCCACCTGCCCTCATTCATCCTCCACAGTCTGCTGTTTCTTAACCTCCACCTGTTATCACAAGCCCCTCTGCGGCCTTCATTACGAGCCCCGCTGGAGCACTTCACATCTGGATGAGTGGAAAATTATTTGGCCTCGCTTATTGTCCCCTCGTCACGAGTGTTAGTGACCTGACTTCAGTTCCGTGGATATCCAACTTGCAAACGAATTGCTGTTTTTTAACTGGATCTTTTTCTAAGTGATTCATAAATGTGTTTGAAATGATAAACAGTGTAAAAGTAACTCACAAATGAATTATTGCCAACTTGTTCTTGTTTGATTCTTTTGTTCCAGTGGACTCATAAATTGTTTGAAAATGTTATTTGAATAATTATGTTAAAGTAAACTTGAAAAAAAAAATTTTTTTTTTCTTTTGGTTCCAAGTGATTCACAAACTGTTCATAAATGTTGATTGAATAATAAACCACATTAAACTAAGTAAACTCGCAAATGAGAACTGATTTTTTTTTCTTCATATTTTTTCATTCCAAGTGATTGAAAACTCTCTGTAAATGTTGTTGGAATGATAAGCAATGTAAAAGAAAACTCACAAATGAATGGTTATTACGAACTGCTTCTTTTTTCATTCTTTTGTTCCAAGTGATTCACAAATGTTTTCCAAATGATAAACAGTTTAAAAGTAAACTCGCAAACGAATGTTTATTGTGAACTGGTTCTTGTTCCAATGGACTTACAAACTGTTTGTAAATGTTGTTTGAATGATAAATAATGTAAAAGTAAACTTGCAAACAAATGCTTTATTAATGAATAATATATATATATATTTTCAAAAAATATATCATATATTTTTTTCATGATAAAGAGTGTAAAAAGTGATCGCAAAACTCTTCGAAAATGTTGAATTAGAAAGTTGTTTAAAAGAAGAATAAAATGCAGTGCTTTGAATCCTGGGAACATTTTTGAGTGGAAACATAAAGAGTGTTTTTTTTTTTGTTTTTTTTAATCAGTTCACAGAGACAATTCATCAGCCACATAGTGATCATGTGATTTTAGCCGATCCTGATGATGGACTAAATATTTAGATGATGTATTTTCTGAAATGGCATGAGGGCAAAGAAATTCATTGTGTGTTTTAACTTTTCTCTGTGTACTTCAGCATTTGTGTATGACGGCTCAGCCTTGAGGTTTGTTTTTCTTATGGTTATATAAAGCAACATAGTTATAAAGCGGTTGCCGGCAGCTATGTGCTTGTGGGTTTTTACTGCCGGCATAAAATAAGCAGCTATCCTCCACCACCTGCATGTTAATGAATCTCAGAAATGAATCCTGTTTGTCCTACAGAAGGAATTTACTGCTGTACAAATACTAAGAAATGCAGAAATGCAAGGAATGCACATTAAATTGATCAAACGTGACATTTGTAATATTCCAAAAATTTCTATTTTGAATAAAGGCTGTTCTTTTGAAATGTGGATTCTTTAAAGAAACCTAAAAAATGGTTTCCACAAAAATATCAAGCAGCACAACTGTTTTAAACATTGACAATCATAAGAAATGTTTCTCGAGCAGCAAACCAACATATTATAATGATTTCTGAAGGATCATGTGACACTGAAGACTGGAGTAATGATGCTGAAAATTCAGCTTTGCATCACAGAAATAAATGACATTTTACAATATATTTAAATAGAAAACAGCTATGTTAAATTGAAATAATATTTCACAATGATTTTACTGTATTTTTGGTCAAATAAATGCAGCCTTGGTGACATGACACTTCATTTCCCCAAACATTTGAATTGTATCAAATGCCTGATTGCATTTATATGTATTTAAAATATGTTTTTGCGTTTACACTCACCCTAGTGTCTCCTTCAGGAGCAAGAGGGTCCGTCATCCAGGATCCGAATCGAGACCCGGATGTTTTAATAGTGATTGCATCACTAATGCCGGTCAGCTTACCACACGCTGCAGGATGCACAACACACATATTTAATTACACACACGTATATATAATTGCACTCACACACACACACTCACACACACACACACACACACTTTCTTGCGAGAAGCCTGTTGTCACACACACACAAGTTTAATGACTTCAGAGATTTAATGCTGTAATGTTATGATGAGTCTGATTCAGTCATAATTGCTGTGGTAATCTTATATATTGGTGTGAAGGTTATGATTAAATGACTTATAATGAAGCTCAGTGTGACTCAATTAAAGTTTTCAAGAGGAAAAGTCTTCACTGATAATAGAGGAAAACATACGAATGTTTTTCATGTGTGTGACAGGGAAAGAGAATATATACAGATAAGTTGTAAGATAAATATAAAAAGTTATGGTTTTTGACGTCCTGTGGTGATAGTGAGTAATAACTGTGTGTGTGTGTGTGTGTGTGTGTGTGTGTGTGTGTGTGTGTGTGTGTGTGTGTGTGTGTGTGTGTGTGTGTGTGTGTGTGTGTGTGTATTTTCACACGATTGAGATTAACACTGAGCTGTAATCAGTTGTCTGGGGGGAGATACAGGACTAAATTATTACGCTTCTATCTTTAGACTAAAGCTCTGATTCTCTCACACTGCAGACACACATCTGCAAAAAACACACCCCTCTCACATAATGTAATGAAGCAACGTATGAGATTACTGATTCATTATTGTCAATATACACTGTAAAAAGTGATTTTTTCAAGTAGTCAGTATAGATTATTAGAATATGATTTACAAGAGAATAGGATTTCAGTCTTCTATTTCATGTTTAATTTGATGTTACTTGCTGTTTCTTTTTCATTATATGTGAAATTTACTAGCAATTTTTGAGTAAAAATTGTTTGTACACCATACAGGAAAAAAACAACAACATGAATTTCACGTGTGAGCACATGTGAGAACATGTTAAATTCATGTGTTCTTGTTTAATCTCATGTGATCACATCAAAATGCTATTTGAGGATTTATGTTTGAACAAGTGAAATAGTGAACTACATTTTTATGTTTCTAATGAAAATGTGATTTTTGCTGTAAATCTGATGGCTTTGAACAGTAATAGTAAAACATGTTTCCTTGACACAGCACAAACTCATCATGTCACGTGTGGGATGAAATGTGCATGGGAATATGTGAAATTCATATGGTTTTCCTGTAAATGTTTCATATTCATCAGAAGATGAAGCTCAAGTGTGTGTCAGAAAGGAGAGATCAATCAGTTGTTTTAAAGCCGTATTGATCGTACAGTGAAACTGGCCCAGATTTCTCTTCCAGAAACTCGGAGTGAAGGAGAAAGAAAGATGATACACACCAAAGAAAAGATGCTGGTGTGTGTGCATGGATGCTGGGAAATGGAGGCTGTGATGGTGAATGCATAATTTTACTCTTTTATAGCTCTGAAGACATGAACTGATTTCTGAGTAATGCTTCATTTAAGTATCAGCTACATCTCAGATGTTTCTGCTAAAATAAAAACAGATCCAAATGAAAGAATAGTCAGCATACAGTAAGAGTACAGAGCTGTATAATGAATGTAGAGAGCAGCTCAGAACATTTGATCTTAGTAGAAATGGATGAAAAATATTGAAATCTCTGACTTTTGGTCAAATCACACAGTTTGAGATGTTGAGATCTCCTCTGAAAACTCCAGAAGAGACACAGGAGAATACTGGGCTCATCTGAAACATCTGAGAAGCAGGAGACATAAGCAGAAGTCTCCAGTTGCTCTCCATTTCATCAAGAAGAAACAGTCAATTTAAAGAGATCTCGTTTAAAAAATTTCTTCATCATTGGAAAATGGCAGACAACGTGTTTGAGAAATCAGATTAGAGTGAATCAGAGACAGGTGAGATAAGATTCTGATTTTGACTTCATTTCTCTTATTATAAATGCCTTAAATTGTACCCAATCTTCTTTAGTTTGCTCTTAAAAACAAAGGTTTTTTGCAGTGATGTCATAGAAGAACCAGTTTCCTTTCAATGAACATTTCCATTTTTTTAAGTGTGAAGAACTCTTTCCACTATAAAGAACCTGAAATAGAAGGGTTCCATGGATGTTAAAGGTTCTTAATGGAACTATGAATGCCAATAAATTTGTTTGTTTATTTTTTATCTGCTTATGAAAACCATCATGTGTTGGTGCTTTGGAGTAACCAGGAGACAAAACACTGATTTTAAGAACCTATAATGTGACATGAACTTTTTTTAATCTCCAAAGAACCACACAGAAAATCTGGAACAAGCCAAAATAGTTCTTGATCAGAAAGTTCTTTGAACCTGAGATGCTGCTAAGAACCTTTGTTTTTAAAAGCGCTGCTTTATTAATTAATTACCGCTTCACCCTTGATTAATCATCAGTTGTTTTTGACATATGGCGGCTCATACCCATGACTTTTTGACTTGTGTTAGAAAGTCCAGCGTCTACTCGCACACTTGGGTGGGTATATTTGTGACACATGTTTAGTCTGTGAGTAGTTAAATCAGACAAAGTCGTCTTCTTCTTTCGGCAATGTCCTCAAAGAAAAAATTATTCATAAAACAAGTAAATACTGCTTGTTTTAATTCTAAAATGATAGCTTTTCTTAAATTAATTCTACAAGTTTGGTACCAACATGTGACATAATGTTAATAGCCACAAAAATAATTTGTCAATTTTATGTGATAAAAAGACACGTACGATGAAAGTTAACAGGTCAATTTCAATTTCTGGAGTATTTACAGTGATATTATTATTTTATAAAATTAGTTCTGTTAAAATGTGTATTGTTTTAGCTGTAAAGGTTTACAGTTTTTAAACTTTTTCTACACAGTGTTGTAAATCCTATCTAATATATATATATTTCTAAAAATTTCTTTTTTTTTTTCTTTTCATGCCAAAGTTGTAAAATTGGACTTAGAATGCTTGGATAATGCGTGGCTGTAATATTGAAATGGTGAGTGTTTCAACATTTACAAATTGGCTACATTCACTTCCATTAAATGTACCATAATTTTATTTTCCTAAACAAGAGAAGGAACAAGTGGAAATTTTGTGGTGATCAACATTATGCCACAAATTGAGCTTATTTTATACTGTACCTGGAATTCAAACGATGTTGAGCCACTATCATGTCTTGTGTAAACTTTGTTGAGAAAGATAAATTTGTTGTGTGTCTTACCGAGCTTCTGCATGCATGCACGTAACCGCTCCTCAAGACTAATCACGCGGGAGTGCAGGTCATCATAGTCGTAGGCTCCCATCTCCTGCTGAAGGAGGCTGAGGCTGGACGTCAAGTTCTGCACCTCCTCCTTAAACTGCTGAACCAGCCGTGCGTCCGCTTTGTACTCCTCCAGTACGGGAATCAGCGGTCGCAGCTCCGCCATTTTTGCCTTTATGACCTGTAATTATGTAACGTGGAAACGTTGGAAAGTCATGCCTATTGTACACTCTGAAACCTGTCTGAACCCTTGCTGGCTATGATAATTTGAACAATCTAGGTGTTGAACACTGTTGTGTATAGTGTGTTTGTTCATCTGGACACTCTTAAAATAAACATTTCAAAGGGTTTTACAGCCATTCAAGTTCTTATAGAAAACCACATCTGCCTCAAAGTATGTGGACATCTAAACACCACACCAATCTGCTTCAAATTTTCAAAATCATTGGCCTTTACGATGAGCTGAGACCCGTTCACACCAAGGATAAAACTATAATGATAAAGATATCGTTCTCAATTTAAAAGAATGGCAGAGGCCACACCACATTTATAATAATAATGGTGTATTTTATAATTCACCTGACTTTAAAGAGCACAAGAGGACAACAAAACTGCAGTGCGCTTATAATAAACAAAGTTATCATGCGTCGATGTTGGACGCTAATCGTTATAGTCATCTTTATAACTATTGTTTATGGTGTGAATGAGCATTTAATCTTTGTTTTGCTTCTATAACAGTTTCTACTCTTCTGGGAAAGTTTTTCTAGACGCTGGAACAAGGCTGCAGAGATCTTCTTCTGAGCATCAGTGAGGTCAGGAATCGATGTTGGATGATCGAAAAAGGTTTCAAAGGTCTTCTATGTTAAGGTCTGGGTTTTGTGCAGGTCAGTCCAGTTTTTCTGCACCAGACGAAAGGATAAACCATTTTTTATTAACTTTGCTAGTGCAAAAAAGCTCTGTTCTATTTTAAATGCTTGTTAACCCTTGTGAAAAAGAAGTGTGCTTTTTGTATAGATTTGAATTAGTTGTATTGTACTTAAAATCTTAAAAGTATATTTTTAAAAACCTTTACTTGCAGATAATGCTTACAGATGTTTTAACACACTTAAGTACACTTTGTGTAATTTGTAATAATGTCAAATTAAAAATATGCTTCAAAGTACATATAAGTCATTGTTTATTGTCATACTTTGAAGAAATTAACTAATACAGTTTCGTTTAATTGTAAATAACATGCAATTACTGCAAGTGTCCAAAAACATTACATTCAGTTCACACTTAAGTATATCAAGTATATTATATTGTGTACTTATTTTTCACAAGGTAAAGAGACTGTTTTGGGTGTAGTCTTGATTTTATACATCTTTAAGTGATGTTGTAGAGGAAAATCGTCTATCTTCCAATCCACAAAAAAATCCACTTTTGTAACAAATGATGCTAATATCAAGAACTTCAAATGTAATACAAACTTAAATTTGCATATAGCACCTCAAGAACCCTGAGAAATGGTATTTAATAAGACGATTCTTTGCTGAAGTGCTTCAATAAACCAATAAAAACTTTTATGTTTAGCAGGTTATGTTTGTGTGGTGTGTGTGTGTGTGTGTGTGTGTGTGCGCTTGTAGAGCCAGTGAGAGACCAGAGGCCAAGATGCAGTAAAACTACTCATATCCGTATAAAAATAATATATCTACAAACATTTATCGACGAAATCAAGCGCTCTGAACACGGTAAACAATTGGGAAAAGACTTTATTAGTTGTCGTTTAGAATGCAACAGCAGAAAGGGACACATGCTGAAATTACAACTCACATACAACAATGTGATGTTAAGATTAAATTCTTTACTTCCAAAAACGCATATTACTTCAAAAACCAAAGACTCATAGTGACAAATAATAAGAGTAATAATAATAATAATAATAATAATAATAAACTTAAGCAATACTTGCAAAGATGAGAATAATAATGGTAGTAATAGTAATAATAATAGCAATATAGCAATGAAACTAAATAAAAGGTAACAATTCTTTAGAGTAGCATGCAGGAGGAGATCTGATTGGTGGTTGGATAAGGGAGGGGGGAGGAGTGTTTCTTACAGCTAATGTCGAATAGAATATGAGAATCGTGACATAAACAGCGTGACTGACGCCCACTTCAGCCAATCGTGGGTTAGACCTGCCTCTTCTGGCCTCTGGCTCTCCTATCATGTCTTTATAGTTAGCCCTGCAAGCAAGAAACAACACACTCAGCACAGGGAGCTAACTCACTAACCTAGCCAACACATTCACGTGCTCTCACAGTCACACACGCACATCTCATGCACTCGCACACTCACGCTTGTGTTAAAAAGTGCAAACAAAATTACAGTCCATGCATGTGACAGGTAGTATAGTGTGTTATGGGATTCTTTGATTGCTACATTATAGAAAAACACTAAATGTGCAGATCCTTTATTTAATATTAATATTTAATATTTTTTTAATTTCTATTTTAGTTTATTTTTGTTCTGTGTTATTATTTTTAATTTAATAATTCATATTTAATTTCGCTTTCTTCTGTTCGCAAATGTAAAAATGCAAAAATGTTCACTAATAAAGTTCACTAATTGTTTGGATTGAATCAGACAGGTCTGCACATTTGGCAAAAATCACACAAGCGTTTATAGGTGTGCATGCAATCTGCAGTGTTTGTGTATGAAAGTGTGGAACGATGTGTGCATTTGTGTGGAATATGTGCACTGCTTGCATTTAATTGTGTGTTTACCTTGTATTGCTTGGCGATGTTTTGTTTGTGGTTCTCCTCCACCTGTCTGAATTTGGTCTCCAGGCCACGGAGCTGATCTTCCATCTTCACAACGTACTGCAGGTCCCTCTGGGTCCGCTGGTCCAATACTTGGATAGACTGCGTCATGTTTTGCACCTAAAAACACACACAGAAGTACCAGAGATAAAGTGGTTTTGTAAGTAAGCACATTTCATATAATTCTTCTTCTTCATATATATATATATATATATATATATATATATATATATATATATATATATATATATATATATATATATATATAAGATATAAATAAAGAAAAAAAATATATATATACATATATACACAGAATACTGAGTTTATTTTTTTAGTTTAGAGTTTTATGGCAGATTATTCTTTAATTTGTTATTAAATTTGTTATATATAAAGTATATACTTTGAAAATAAACATATAAAATAAATGATAAAAATATACAATAATAGAATGTATTATATATATATATTTAATTTGTTATCCTCTTGAACAGAAATACAATGTTTTAATTTTTTCTTAGAATTTTCTTTCATTTCATAAAATTATTTTTATTATTATTATGAAAATATGTGATGGTGAATATAACTACATATTTAACAAGATATTAAGTTTTTTATTTTTATTTTGATAATTTGATATTTAATTTGTTATCCTCTTTTACCAAAAAATAACATTATCTTACTTCCACTAAGCTTAAAATGATCTGATTTTGAAGAAACGTTTAAATATATCGACTCTAATCATCAATATATAACAAATCTAGTGACCTTCAGCAAACTAGCGAGTTCTGCAGCTATACCACGTCTGCTAATGATTTGATGTGTCCGAGGAGTTGCATCATGGTCTTTCTGAGGAAAGGCTGTTTGCCTTTGCGCCAGCCATGTTCCAGAGGAACTCATTAACTCAGAGTGTTTGTATGCGAATAATGTTGTTGTTAGGCTCATGCCTCTAGGTCACTTTGATCCCTGGAGGAAAGCTCTGGTTGTCATAGATTCTGTGTCTGTGGCAACTTTAGGTAGGTAACATGATGCCCAAGGGCAAAGCAATAGAGCATTATGGGTCAGGAGGTCACCTTCTCCAGGAGCTGGCGGAGTTGTTTGGTGCGGGCGTCTCTTGAGCACATGGTCTGCTGAGGTGCGACGACCGTGCACACACACCTGCCCTCGCTGTCCTGAGCCGAGCTGTACACCTGCCAGGACTCCTCTGGGTTAGCAGGTAAAACCTGACAACAAGAAATATTACAACATCTAAACTTCATAGTTTCATTTATAATCCCAGATTTATTGGCATTACAAACACATGACACAAGATTACGAAATCCCATCTGCTTGTGGCACGTCAGACCACGCCCACCTCCCCACCCACCAATCAAAATGCAGCAGCTTTACATCAGCCTCATTCACGCACACAGTTTCGTAGTCTATTTGACTGACAGCTGTTAGAAAGAGGCGATCTGTCCTGCTCGGCTGTGTCATTCTTGAACTGCTGTTGAGTTACAGATCCAATCACAGTCTGTCTGGAGTTGGTGAGGGTGAGGGACAGATGGAGGATTGATGAACATCCGCTGATGCAGGTCTGGAGAATCCGAAATCCCCACAATCTCTACACCAGTGGAATATTACAAAACTACAAACAGACTTTGATTCTGTCTGCTTTGCAGACTTTTCATGTTATGTTACATTTTTAATCTGGCCTGTGGTAAACCCCTTATATTTTTTTAAAATTCAAAGTGATATTAATAATAAAATTATCCATGAAAGTGAAAAAGACTGAACCACGAAAGAGCTACACAACTGCGTTACATCCACTGTGTGTTTAGTGATATAGCTTATTTGTTTCATTCTTTATTCTTTTTTTAACATAAGAATGTGCTCAAAACACGTTCTTGCGAACGCTAAGGACTCAAGACGTGTTAAAATGCTTTATGCCTTTGCCTCTTTCAGTGGGCTTTCCATGCTCATTCAAATAAAATCACAAAAAGAAAAATGCTCCTTATATCTATTGACTTTTTGCAGCAATTTTGTTTTATAAAAAAATTATTAGAGCTAATTAGAACGCGAAAACATTACGAATTGTAATATTAATGAGCGGATCGTTCGAAATTCCATGACATCACAATCAGCAGGTCCGAGAACGCCACTTTTTTTAAACCGAGAAAGCGCAAGGAGGCGTGCACACACGTTTCTGCATTGGACATTTTTAAAGAATGAATGGAACAGAATGCAAAAGAATGCACATTTGTATACAAAAAGCGCTTTCAATGTGGAAAAACACATTAAAGGCTTAATATTTGAACTTTTCGTTTGAATTTTGGGGGAAATAACCCGAGACTTACTCCTATACTCCGGTCGGGATAGCCGCCCTGCGCCGCGGTCAGTTTGGTGGTGTTGAGCCCCACTAGTGATGGAAGTGTCTGGGACATCCAGTTGGTGATCATTGCCATGGTGCTGAGCACCACACCGATCTTCAGCAAAGGCACCGACATCTCTGCGCACTGACCCAAACTCTCATTCTACACGAGCCACCGGGGAGCCATAACGGCGAGCATCGCTGCCCGTGAGCGCCTTGTGCATCACCATCATCCGCAACATCTCCTCTGACGGTCCCGGTTCGGACAGTTTCACTGTGCTCATCTTGATTGCCAGTGATTGAATGGAGTCCGGTGTTGTTAAAGTGATCAAAACTGAGCGGTTGTGACCCTCGTCTCTGCACGCTGCTCCCCTCTGGTGTCTTTTCCGTTATCCGTGCCTTTTTTGTGTGCGTTCACGCCCTTATTGGTCCGCCTCCCCACGCAAGTGAATTACTCAGGATGGATTACAACTGCACACATCGACTGGTCTCCGTAGATGAGAAAGGAGGCGGCGCCACGCGTTCCTATATAAGGGAACGCGTGAACGCGTCAAGCGCCCCTCTGCTCACGAGACGCGCCACCGGGGATTTGCACTTGGCAACGTATCGTGTTAATGGCCCGATATTGTCATAGCCACGCGCCCGGTACGGTTGTAAAGCGAGCATCCCAATGTCACGCCCCAGTCCGGGTCAATGCGAGTGAATAACGATCCTGCCCAACGATCACATTTCTCCCGCGGGCCCTTTCTTACTGTTGCTCTATTGTAATCATTTTTAAATGTCATCTCTATGCAAATGATAAAAACACTTTGAGGGGCGTCAAATTTTCGGTCAGTATTTTTTCTTTTCGTGCACCAAAGTTTTCTCTTAACAGTTAACCGTCTTCAGACAAAATATTTACGCTTTTTTGTGATTAAAATTGTAATATGAGAATCTATAATATGGTTAAAAGGCCAGTTTTATAGTTTTTCTGTTATATTCTGAATGAAAAAAATGAAAAAATGCAAGCAGCGTACTGTTGCTATGGATATCGCTTCAGGCAACGCGACTTTTTTCTGACTTGTCACCACTGATCTATAATATAGAACATATAGAACATAGTCATATATAGATCAGTGCTTGTCACTTGTTGTTACTGAAATGTTGTTTGACTTTAAATACACACCGCTAAAGGGTTATTTTAACAAGCACCCTGTCATAAGTAACTTTTAATCAGTGCTTTTTTTTTATTTTTTCAGAAATAGTACAATTAAAGGACTCACAAGATGTTTCAAGAGGACATATTGCTCATATAAGCACCTGTGAAATAAATGGAAACATAAGTGGCATATTTGTTTGGAATCTCTTTATTGCAACCTTAAACATATGTAAATATCTGATATGAACATGTGTAGATGTTTTATATATAAGAGGGTCCCGGAAAGGGCCCGCCCTGCATGCATCCTACACACTCAGTGCCGTAAGTGCATTAATTCAGTTAGCATTAGAATGACTCGAGCGCCCCCGTGTTGTGATCGGCAGTGCTGTGATGCAATTACACCCGACCGCTATCTGGCACTAGGACAGAATGAGTAGTGCAGTCTCATGCATCACTTGTTTAACACCTATTATTCACAGACCTAGACATGTCAGTAAATAGTCGTGACACAGTAAGAGGTGAAAAACACGTCACAGTTACATGTGCATGAATCGTGATACCAAAAATAACCATATATAAGTAAACTGGGGAAACCAGGACTATGTGTCACACTTCTTACTAAGTGAATATTTCTCAGGGTAGGTTCTTTAAAAGACCATTTTTGTGTAAGTTCAGGCTACATAAAAGTTTTTAATAATTATACTGTTATTGCCTAGGGAAAAATAGATACAGTTCTGTTTGTACGTTTAACTGTCCCCTGCACTCGGACATTTTGTCACACTACATGGGGTAAGTTGTCACAATGGGAACCTGCTTTTTAAAACTGATTTGAGTATATTTTGAGTTTGAATTATGAAAAGTTTGGCTGAATAGGGAAATATATATATATATATATACACACACACACACATATATATAACGGGCTGAATAGGGAAATATATATATATATATATATATATATACACACACACACACACACATACACACACACGAAAAACATATATATAAAACGTGTGACAATATTCCCCAAAATTTAATGTAGCAAGTGTGTGTTCCCCCCTTAAAAGAGAAGATGAACTGAAAGAACAGACAGAACCCTATGAATGAACCAGATTATAATTCCAAAAAAAACTGCTATTTTGGGGAAAAAAACATGAATACGTCAAAGGTACAGCACTTCACGTAAACTGACCTTTGAGTGAGAGAGAAACAGGCTGAGAGATATTCAGGGAGTGTCAGGCATCCAGTTGTGTCTCTGTCAGCATATCCAACCTCACTTTAATAAAACATCACACAGAAAACATCTAAAACACTGAATCTAGGGCAGATATTCTTTCCGGGCCTGTCACTGTCTATTACATGCAAACCCATGCACACTTTTTGGTTTGATTGTGGATCCACAATGATTCCGATCTGTCTGTACTGGCCTTAAAGGACTGGTTCTGCCATCATTTACTCATCTTCATGTCCTTAAATCTGTATGATTTCCTGTATGGTTTCCCATAGAACACAAAAATTGTTATTTATAACGGAATGTCCAAGGGTGTTCTTTTCCTTACAGTGCAAGTGAATGGTGACCACAGCTGTCAGTCAAGGTTGAAATGTTAAGACTGAAATTTCAGGCTGTTCCTCTCACAAAGCCATGGTGTGACTTGAAATTTAATGCACAACTTGAAGTAACTACTTTTTTAAAGGAATGGTTCACCCAAAATAAGAATTTGCCCTCAGGGCAAGATGTAGATACATTTGTTTCTTCATTAGCACAGATATGGAGATCTTTAGCATTACAGCACTTGCTCACTAGAGTGTTGTGGATTACTTGTGGCTTATTGTGATGTTTTTATCAGCTATTTGGACTCTCGTTCTGATGGTACCCATTCACTGCAGTGGATCCACTGGTGAGCAAGTGATGCAATGCTACATTTCTCCTAATTTATTCAAAAAAACTCATTTACATCGTGGATTGCCTGAGGGTGAGTACCTTTTCAGCAAATTCCCATTTGTGATATATTCCTTTAATGTGTTTTCCCTAATTTTTACAGTTCACCTTTTATTGAATGAAAGTGAGCAGCTCAGTCATTCTGCTAAATGTCTCATTTGGTGCTCGATGGAAGAAATGAGAGGTTGGACCAACATGAGGGTGAGTAAATTATGAATTAAAATTTTTAGGTAAACTGTTCCTATAAAGTATCTTTTGAACATTTCATCCCTATAAGGAACATGGTTACCATCCTGCACTATGGTCACATTTTTATGAGAGGAGATGGCGAGAGACATAAAAGAGAGACGGAGTGGATGAAAGATAGAGCCATAGAAATAAGGTTACTTTGTCACAAATCACTCTGGGCTTGAATTTGTTTGGCCTTGAGATCCCTCAGCATGTTTGCCAATGAACAATGCAACTTGAATCACACTGGTTTGTTTTTATTTCATAGATTTATGACTAACATGGTAGGACTGTGTTTTGCATGAAAATAGTGCAGCACAGACTTTTAGAATGCTCTTAATGTTGGGCTGACCTTGTGTCACGGCCTCGGACTTGTAACAGGCAAATAGACACTTATTTACAAATTAGTGCCGTTGGGAGGTTGTTTTTCATTTTTGATGTAACATTTGGTCTCGTTAGTTCTCTATAAACTCTCTGAACTTGACCGTGTTGATTAAATACTTCTTTCAAACCTAGATTTCTTTCTGGCTTTTTATAAAAGCTGACATTTTTATAATTAAAAAGCTGTGCTAAATAATACTTTTCAATAAAGCAGTTTTTAGCTAATGAATCAAACAATCAAACTTAATGCCAAACGTCTATGCTGATTAATTTATGCAACACCAGGAACATAACTGAGTTTATTAGCTATTTCTCTATACACATTAACACTAGAATAAAAATTGAAACAGAGTTTTCTATGAGTTGTTTCATAGAGTTAAGAAAATTAATTGAAAATTAAGCTTGGATTGTGTTAAATTAAGCTGCAAACTGATCAACTAATCAACATACAACCTCAGCCAATGAGGTTAAAGCTAAACCTTAAAGGGATTGTTAAACATTGTCATCATGTACTCACATTCATGTTGTTATATTATTTCAATTTTAAATCTTCACAACAAACACTAACATGCTAAACATCTACTTTTGTGTTCAACAGAAGAAAACATTACTTTTGTGTAAACAGACCTACTTTTGTCATAGGTTGGAGAGAAATTAAGGTAAATACTTTTTTTTTTTTTGTGGTCAATGAACAGCTTCTTTAATCTATGGAAGTCTGTTTCCGCCACTGAATAAAAAATGTGATTTGCTAATTTTTATCTCGCAATTCTAGCTTATTTTCTCAGAACTCAGAATTTTCTCAGAACTCTCTGACTTATTTTCTTATATCTCTCTATTTTGACTCTATAACACACAATTGTGAGTTATAAAGTCAGAATTATTAGACATAAAATTGCAGTTGTAAGAAAATAATCTTTTATTCTCATTATTGGGCTTTATAACTTATATTGTAGTTTATATTTCTTATACGACTTTATGTCTCGCAACTGCGAGTATATATCCCGCAATTCTGACTTTATAACTCAAAATTCTGAGTTTATATCCGGCAATTCTGAATTTATAACTTGCAATTGCAAGTTTATTTCCTGCAATTCTAATTCCAATTGTGAGTTCAATCTCATAATTTTGTTTATATCATTATAAAAGTTTATATCAAGCAATTCTGAGAAAAAGTTATGACATTATAACATGCATTTGCAACTTTATAACTCACATAACTTTATAACTTTATAACTTTATAACTTTGCGACTTTATAACTCACAATTGCGAGTTTATATCTCAGAATTCTGAGAAAAAAAGTAAGAATTGCATGTTTATATCATGCAATTTTGAGAAAAAAAAAAAGTCAGAGTTGTGAAATGTAAACTTGCAATTGTGAGTAATAAAGTCCAATACTGAGAAAAAAAAAACATTTTTATTCTTACAATTGTGAGTTTATAACTCGCAGTTGTATGTTATGGAGTCAAAATTGCTACATATAAACTCACAATTTTTTGTTTTCTGGGTCTCACCCTCATGTTAATTTAAATTTTTTTTGTTTTGGTTTTTTTTTGTCATTTTTGAAGCTTGACAGCATCCGTTGACATTCAGTTTCTGCTTTTGTGTCCAACAAACGACATGAGGGTGAGTATATAATTTTTTTTATATTTGTGGGTGAACAGCTTTAGTTTTACATAAGTGCTGATCTGTTTGGTCAGGTGCATATTGCTATTAATTCTAAAACAAGTTATGCAGTAAACGTCTGATATGAATGTTTTATAACTGCGTTCTCTAAGGCAACAGCGATCAATTTTACTTTCATCAACGTGAGAGCAGCAAACTGTAATCTTGAGCTGGGATTCCCTTTAACACTGTTCTTTCTGATTTTTATCATCTTTTAATAATTCATGTGTATAGGCTATGCGATTTCTGCAGCCCCCAGCAAAACGATAATATCCTGGAGATCAGGAGTGCTGGATGACGATTGGTTCAGAATGTACCAGCAGAAACCATCTGAGCTGCTGGACAGAAGGAGACTGTGGCAGCAGTAACTCATCTGTAATGGTCTACTGTAAAGCCTTCAGCTTGAGGCTGAGTGTAAAAAAACAGTCCAATGCGATATGAGTGATTTATCAATCGGTCTGTGCTGAAGACCTCCCCAATGGTTCTGCAGTGTGGAGAGGAAGAGGAGGAAGAAGTAAAGTCCATGTTTTTAAAAGTTTTCTTCTGCAGAACTTCAAATGGTCTGCCTCGTGGTGCCCGTGGTACTGCAGAGGTGTTTGGAACGGAGCCCTGTTGTCTGAACACTTACTCTCCCCTACCCCTGCGCCTCCTCCTCTGCCTCTCCAAGCAGTCTGTTCTTCCTGCTGTTTTCAGTGGTAGTTTGCAGAATATCCATCAGCAGCTGAAATACGACTGCTTCAAAACATAGCGATTTATTTTGCGATTTAGGAAAATGTTGTTTTATATCTTGGTAAAGGGAAGGAGAGTGATGTGTGTTTGTGTGTGTGAACAGATGGTAGATTTTTACATTTCCTTGAAGAAAATGAGTGGTGCTTGGCTGTTCAAATTTCACAGGCAAGTTTCATGGGTGTTTTGGGTGGTTGCCAGGGTGGTATAATGGTACTAAAGTGTACTTTACTACCAAGCCATTTGCTATGCAGTTGCTAGGGTGTTCTGAGTATTTGCCAGTGCCATTGCTATGATTCTAAAACATACTTAGTGATGTTAGGGTGCTTTGTTGGTTGTTAGTATTTGGTTGCTAGGGTGTTCTGGGTGGTTGCCAGGGCATTGCTATGCTACTAAAGTGCGCTTAAGTAATACGTCAATTGCTATACAATTGTTAGTGTGTTCTGAGCACTTGGCAGGGCCATTGCTATGATTCTAAAATGTACTTAGTGATTGTTAATGTGTTGCTAGGGTTGTCCGTTTGTTGGGATTTGGTTGCTAGGGTGTTCTGAGGGGTTGCCAGGGTGTTGCTGTGCTACTAAAGTGTGTTTAGTGATTTTATGTTGCTTTGCAGTTGCTAGGGTGTTTTGATAAGTTGTTTGTGTGTTGCAGTTGGATTGCTAGGGTGTATTGGGTGGTTGCCAGGGCATTGCAATGCTATTAAAGTGTACTTTAGTACTAAGTCGGTTGCTATGCAGTTGCTAGGGTATTCTTTGTATTTGCCAGGGCCATTGCTATGATTCTAATGTGTACTTAGTGATGTTAGGGTGTTTTGTTGGTTGTTGTTATTTGGTAGCTAGGGTGTTCTGGGTGGTTGGCAGGGCGTTGCTATGCTACCAAAGTATGTTTGGTGATTTTATGTTGTTGCAGCTGCTAGGGTGGTTTGAATAGTAGTTTGTGTGTTGCAGTTTGTTTGCCAGGGAGTTGCTATGCTATTTAAGTGTACATTTGTACTTAGTAGGTTGCTGTACAGTTCCTAAGATGTTCTAAGTGGTTGCCAGTGCTGTTGATATGATTCTAAAGCATACTTTGTGATGTTTGTGTTGCTCTAGTGTTTTGAATAGTTGTTTGTATTTTGGTATTTGGTTGCCAGGGCATTGCTATGCTGCTAAAAAAAAATTAGTGATTGTGTGTTGCTTTGGAATTGCTAGGGTGTTTTGAATAGTAGTTTGTGTGTTGTGATTACCAGGGTGTTTTGGGTGGTTCCTGGCGTGTTGCTATGCTCCTAACGTATACTTAGTGAATGATAGTGTTGCTAGGGTGGTCTGATTGGTTGTTAAGAGTGTAATTTGTTACAATTTGGTTGCTAAGTGTACTTTAGTTATTGTTAATGTTTTGCTATGCAGTTTCTTGGGTGTTCTGAATGGTTGTTAGTATATTGCCTTTTGGCTGCTTTGTTGTTTAGGGTGTTTACTGATGTATTAGATGTATTGATGCTTGCTAATATTTATTTTTTTATGCATGGTTGCTAATATTTTCTAACTCGCTAAGGTTTCTGGGTGGTCTAAGGTAGTTTCTCAGTGGCCAAGATTAAAACTGCCTTACCTATAGTACAGTATCTATAATATCCTGGTCACTGGTTATCATATTTCTGATTGTTAAAAAGTAACAACACACCTTTTCGAATCATTCACTGTCCTTAACACAGAAGGGACAGTCAATGTTTCTCTGTATCCTCCTGCTGTCTGTCTCTTTCTTTACAAAACAGTAAACACACACACTTTGCCCTTTCACAGTTCAGATGCTAAAAAAGTATATAATGGACAACACAAGTATAAAGATTGAGTGCATGCTGATGATAGATCTGTCTTGCTATCGATTGGTGATTAAAAAAAAAACATGTGCATGTGATTTATGGGTTGTTAGAGAGAAACAATGGGTGTCACTGCTGGTGAAATGCCATCATATAAACAACAGCTTGTGTTTCCTTTTAAACGCACGCACACGCTTTCCTTTTATCTCCCTTTCATACTCAAAACCAGACACAATCGATTAAAGGCAGAGCCATTACTAATATGATAATTCTTTTCATCCACAGGCTAGATAATTCTCTTCTGTGAGAGCGTAGTGATGACCTTTATCTCCATGAAGGTGATAAGACCATAGAAGATGTGTATCTGTACCATGGTAATCAAGAACTAATCTCATTCATTCTATAGCTGGCGGAGGAGACATTATCCTCTCTCTCTCTCTCTCTCTCTCTCTCTCTCTCTCTCTCTTGTTAATGGAAGTTTGAATGGATTCTACATTTGGAATTGGGCTACATACTGAAATACGATTAGGACATTAACACAAATTGAAAAGACAGCATAAGCACTGCTGGGAACAGAAGCATCATGCCAACTGAAGCTAAACATGCACTTGCCTTGTCAGAATTATTAGCTGTTTTATGTGTTATACAGCTTTATATAATGTATATATAATTTATTTTAAGATTCTTTTAAATGAATTCCAATTAAACTATTTCAAAAAAATTTTTTTTACTTTTTTTAATTATTAAAATTTTACAGTATATACAGTGTGTATATATCTATATATAATGCAAATAAAATATACAATATAAATATTACTACAAGTTTAAAAAAGAATGTTGCACATCATTTACTTTTGTCATTCTGAAAAGTACATTCTGTCATTATGGCTTCATGTCACAAGACCATTTCCAATACAGAAAAATTCATGATGATCCCTGGCTGTCAAGTTTAGATTTTTTTTTAATTGAAAACAGGACATTTGTGCGGGACATATCTAACATACAAATAAAGAGCTGCTCATTTATTAGAAACGAGGACAATTCTTTGGTCTTATGTCTCCTAGGACTTTAAGTGGTGCATGGTGCTCCTGGCTAGGAAGATCTGATGCTCATCTCTATCCTGCATATGTCTGAAAGTTCCTGTCAAACGAACTCAAATCAGTGGTGCTTTGCATGATCACACAGTGAGGGGTCATCTTGTGTAATCTGACCAACTCAATGCTTTAATTCAGTAGTTTTAGTTCTATTAAGCCCTCTAGAAAAACTGCTGTATGGATCAATTTGAATCCAATCGATGGTTGGCGCATAACTTGGACAGGGGAAATATTTTGTTCAAACTTGCATTCTGACCTAAATAATATTACTGATTTTCAAATGAGATCAGTTTAGACCTCATTCTGTCAAACCGTTTCAGTTTGGAAACTAGTCGATAATGAGTGGGTGAAATGATGGAGGTGTTTAGCAAATCTGTAGTATGTGATCCATCAGCTGTTCTGTGGGTGGTGTTATGGGCTTTTTTTCTTAGTGGCATTCAGTGAGTGGTGTTTCCATTAAGGAGATGTTTTGTGGGTTGTGTTTAGTAGGTGTACTTCCTGAGCTTTTGAGTTTTGGTTCAGCTGCCGTAAGCAGTTTTAAGCAGTACTTTGTGTGTGTTTAGGGGTGTTCTGTGATGAGTTTTTACATTTTAGGAGATGTTTTAGGAGATGTTTGTGGGTGGTGTTCAGTAAGTAGTGTTTTAGGAACCATTTATTTGTTGGCGTTTAGAGTAATGAGTGTTGTTTTTTGAAGGTGGTGTTAGGATGTGGTCTGTACACTCTTTAAAATAAAGGTTTTTAATAGTTTTTTCTTCTTAACTTGATAAAAAAAAACAATTGATACACTCTTAAAAATAAAGATTCCAAAAGCGTGTTTTTGCAGTGATACCATAGAAGAACCATTTTTGGTTCCCCAAAGAACTTTTCAGTGATCAGTTCTTAAAAGAACCATTTTTTTTTTCTTAGTGTGAGGAGCGTTTTAAAAATTCTAGAGAACATTTTTCCACTGTTATGAACCCTTTGTGGAATGTAAAGGTTCCATGGATGTTTAAGGTTCTTCATGGAACCATCGATGCCAATAAAGTACCTTTATTTTTATGTGTAGTTTTCTTGAGTTTTTATCTTTCACTCTAAAAACAATATACCAAAAGGGTTTTCTTTTTGTTGTGATGCCACAGAAGAACGATTTTTTGGTTCCCCAAAGAACCTTTCAGTAATCAGTTCTTAAAATAACCTTTTTTTCTTGGTGTGAAGGACATTTTAATGAAACTTTTTTTTTTTTGCAATGGAAAGGTTCCATGGAAGTAAAAGGTTCTTCATGGAACCATCAGTGCCAATAAAGAACCTTTATTTTTAAGAATAACCATTTTGATTCCCCAAAGGATATTTCAGTGAACAGTTCTGTTGTCAGAAATATTTTCTTAGAATTGATCCATGAAGGTTCTTCAAGGAACCATAGATGCCAATAAAGAACCTTTATTTTTAAGAGTGTTCTTTGGGAGATATTGAAGTCACATCATACATATTCAAGATGAGTGCTTTGGTTCATGATCCATTAAAGCACCACTACACAACTGATTTTCTAAAGAGCTAGAGGATTAAAAGCTCTTTGAGGAACTCAAGAAGACTCTCCTTTGACATTAATCCATAAAACTCTTAGGTTTCTAAACATAACCTTTATTTTTAAGAGTGTTGAATCCAGTAATAAAGCATGTAGGCCATGCTCAGAACAGAAAATAGGCCCTGTGACTCAGATTTCAGCTGCTCCTAAACACACAAATTGAAAGCCAACTCAATTTCCATAGCACAATTATCAAGCAATGACAATTTCCTGAGTTTGAAAGTAGATCACTGCATTTGTGAGAGATGAGCATGACTTTGTCCCGACATGCATTTGCTCACACCTGTGCTCCTAAGGTACTTCATGTGTTTAATTTAACACTGACAGTAACCAAATCCCAGAATGTTGTTTTGCTGTTTTTGTCCTTGTGTATTTATGGGACAGTTATGATTTTGGATATGAAATGATTGTATATGACGTCTTTCTTCTAATACTTGAATACATTTGATGTGTTTGTGTATATGTTGCGAGGTCTTCTTCTCAAACCTGGCTAAAGCTGAGGAAAATGCCAAATTGTCAACAATTCAATGGGCCGTAAATCTCCGAGATGAGAAGATGAACAGAGCCACGCAGCGGTAATTGATGGGTTTGGCAGAGTCAGTTTGAGATTTACTTGCGCGCACATGCCGAGTAAGCACGCTGCCCCGCTGCGAGCCTAATGCAACATTTACACAGGCTGTACGGGTCACATGCTCATCCTTTCTGATCAATATGAAAATACATGCTACAGTGAGATGCTGGTTAAAGTAATAACTGAAGCGTGAAGAGCCCTGTTTGCATATGTAGGAGCCAAGAACACTGTGTACTGGGTAATGTTAGTAAGAGCGGCCAAATGCCCTTCAATTCTCTAGTGCAAAGCTCTAGTTTCTTTTTGTAACACTTTACCATATTAGTGTCCATTTCACCGGGGATGTACACCTTTGGGTGAATGAAAGTAAGGGACACTTACAGGTTTTATTGTTTTGGCATGTTTAATTATCACAGCCCCTGAGTTTTTTTTTTTTTTGTGTGTGTGTGTGTGTGTGTGTGTGTGTGTGTGTGTGTGTCTCATTTCAGTTTTGCATTGGCTGAACAATTAAAATAAAGATAGAGGTACAGTTTAACCCATTAAACACTATACACCTACAACATATCTTCATTCATGCATAATTAAGTATGGTGTATGTCCCAAGGTATATAATAAAACATTATGACAGGTGGTGACTTGTCAGCCCCGATATGAGTAATTTCTATTTTCTTTCCCTCTCTTTTTGCGAAATAATCATAATTAGGCCCTAATGTGCACTTTTTCGAATTATTGCTACTCTCTTTCATGCTGCTTATAATAACAATGTGCAATTACAGCTCTACAAAATGTGAAGTGCATTAATATTAGTTAGCACTTCTCAAGTTATGTTTGGGGTCTCCCAAGGCCTTCAATAGCTCAAAAACGTACTTATATCAGCTTGATACTCATCGACTTGTGCTAGTTATTATATATGTGAGCTTGCTATAACACACTTCAAACATAATTTAGGTATCAGAAACATGAATACGTGCAATGAAATGCAACATAAAATACACTTCTGATAGATTTGTTTAGTGTTTTTCTGCAAATGTGTATTTTCAATGCTCAAAATGACCCCAAACGGAATGCATTTGGTCACATTTCTGAAAAGTGTATGTTGTCTTTAGGATAATATCTGCTGGATGGGGGTTGATTCCATTAGAAAAACACATAAAAGCTTAGGTTACACTTTATTTTAAGCTGTTCTTGTTACAGTGTAATTACACATTTAAGTACTGAGTAATATTAATTATCTAAATGTACTTATTATATGGCTAGGATTAGGTTTTGGCTTAGGGTTACTTGCATGTAATTATGCATATTTGTTGTTATTATAATAGCAAGTACATGTAACAAGGACACCTTAAAATAAAGTGTTACCAAAGCATATTTTCACTAGGGTATTTTTATTTTTATGCTTACAGAATTGGAGTCCTTGGGACCCCACACAAAGAATGCAAAGTCAGACTAAACAGTACATGAGGTTTAAATACACAGTAACATAAATGTTTGCTTTAATGCATGAGGTGTAAATATGTAAATAACGCGCTTTTCGTGCAACTTGGTCGCGCGTTGATTGTTTCTCCTGTTTGAGGTGAGCTGTCTCTGAGTATAAGCGTGGACTCTTCATATCTCTGGGCTTGTAATCCCATTCGTTAATCTCTTCTGCCCATTAACTCGGCTAATTCACCGCAGTCGGATCTGTGTTAGATGTGTGTGTGTGTGTGTGTGTGTGTGTGTGTGTGTGTGAGAGAGAGAGAGAGAGAGAGAGAGAGAGAGAGAGAGACAGAGTGGGAGGTAAAGATGGCGATAGACCTACTTGCGTGAGTTCCGTGCCCATCAGCACCAGCACGATGAGACTCAAGAGCTTGTTCACGCGCTGCATCTCGCGCCTCCGCTCGCTCGGTCTCGCTCTCGCATGCAGATCCGGTCCGGTGCCTCGTTAAGACCCGCTCTTCGTTGCTCTTTCCTCGCTCCTCTGTCCCCGGTCTCTCGCTGTCTCTCTTTCTCTCTCTCTTCTCAGCAACGGAATGACAGAGAAACAGCACTCGGTCTCGTGCAGCCGTCTCTGGGCATCTCGCGCGCGGAGCGTCGGCTTTCTGCCTCCCTGCGACTCCCGTTCCCGTTAGATGAGCGGCTCCGGAGATCTAGCGTCACGCAGGGAGGTCTGGTTAGCCCCCAAACTTTGTGTGTATCTGGTTGTGTGAGGCGGAGAGACTGGGGAGCGCAAGCGAGAGCTGTCCTAGGTGCTGAAACCGGATGTGACATATGGCGCGCGTGGGAAATTCAACGGGGATGAGCGAGAGGAGGAAGAGCGGGACTGAGCTAATTGGTCGAACATTGCGCTGCGTCAAAACAGTCTTATTACACTTGTAAGGACATTTTATCTGCAAACGGCGTTTAAAACGAAGGATACAACGTATTTCAAACGAAATCAGATGGTATATTTTCTAAAGAAAATCTGATAATTCTCGTATCACGGTTTCCACAAAAATGTGACCCTTGACCACAAAACCATGAGGGTCATTTTGCATCATGCATCATCTGAAAGCTGAATAAATAAGTGTGTTAGGATAGGACAATATTTGACTGAGATACAACTATTTTAAAATCTGGAATCCAAGATTGAAAAAAATCAAAACAAATCAAAATATTGAGAAAAAAAAATCTCCATGGAACATGATCTTTACTAAGTATCTTAATGATTTTTGACATAAATTTTTTTTTTGATAATTTTGCCCAAAAAAGACTTGGGAGTTTTATGATGTTTTTTGTTGTTTTTAAATTGTAAAAACATTTCACAATATTCAGTTTTACTTTATTTTTGATTAAATAAATGTAGCCTAGGTGAGCATGGCATAAGTACTGTATAATGACCTCTACAATTTTGCTTAAGCCACACTTACTGTAAATTATGTATTGACTTAATTGCATTAGGTTACAAAATATAACACTAAGGGGCATTTGTCTTGAAGAAAGTGAGCACACAACACTTTTCAAGCAAAACTTTTAACACAAAGAAGTTTAGGGTCTAAGATACTATTCCTGTAAAAACTAAAGTTACAAGTCATTGAGCAAAAACAAAGAAAATTAAAGTAATTCCTGAAAAAATGCTGTGGCATTTGTCAAGATGCCACTTGAATTGATGTTTTATCATCTTTGCGATAACATTTAGACATTTTAAGTATCCAAATATTTTTGGGGGCCACTCTGTGTGTTGTGTAGAAAGTTTGTGGTCAGTTTGCAAGATTTATATTATCAATAGCAGCATTATTCCAGTCCTGTGCATTATTGATTGGTGTGTGGAAGCTATTATGGCTAATATATACGCCTTTGTTTCACTGCAGAAACGACAAGTAATGTGCTCAGCCTGTATAAGACATACAGACTAACAACCATGTAGATAATATAGTAAGGTGTCTAAAAATACGATTAAATATTAGCATGATTCATATCAGCAGCACAGGGTTTAATATAATTATGAGAAGGCTACATTTTACGATTCAGTAGGATCATTAATGATTCAGTTTGGTTTAGAAATTTGTGTCAATGCTTATTAATAAAATCATAGCAGGTGCTTTTCTAACATCTCTGTCTTATTAAATAAACTCACATCTTTGTGACCAACAAAGATTTGCAGAAGGTAAAACATGTATTGATGTGTTTATGGCATGACAAAACACATTCACATGTAAATTTATGTAGTGCAGCTTATTCTCTATATGCAATTTTGCTTTTGCCTTTAATCTTCAGTGGATGCTTTCTCTAGCTGCATTACAAAATTATTGGCTCTGTTTGCAAAGAAAGTTTTAATTCCTACTTTGTAATACAAAATGTTTTCAATTAGACAAGCCTGGATATCCGCTTTGTTTGTCTGAGACGGTTTGCCAAAATGTTGGGTGACATCACCATTCAAACATTTGGCAGCATATTTATTCAATTAATTAATACATTTATAACAGGTTCTGTTGCTGAGCAACACACCAGCTTGCTGGTCTATTGATATTGGTTGTGCAATGAGAAAATTAACATTTCATAGATACACAATGTATCCATAACTTTAAGGTGAGAACTCAGATGGCTACATTGAACGTCACATGAGAAATATTGGTCTTGTTAACTGTAGAAGACTTGGTGCTACTGTATGATCTCCTGTGGTGTATCTTGAAGTCATATTATAATGCAATTTAGCCATCAGAAGTTTCTGAAGCCATACAGCGATATAAGGGGGATATATCTTAAAAGTGTCTCTGTTATGAGTTTCTCATTATGTCTGCTGTGTTTAGGATAAGATAGTGTGTAGCAGATCTGAGCCCATCTCTAGATCAGGAACAGGAAAGCAATATGTTGTAGCAGAGCTCTTACTGTGTTATGGGGTATTATGAGAGCGGATACCCTTATTAAATATATCAAATCCATTTATCCCTATCACATGCATATATATATATATATATATATATATATATATATATATATATATATATATATATATATATATATATATATATATAATATAGTAATAAGTACTGATTATTATTTTACAGAAAAAAAAATATAATTCTGTTCATGGATCTCTAGTTTGCATGCTACAAAGTGGCTCTTTTAAAGATTTTATGCTGAACATCAATATGATGATTAGTTTGTCCACAGAAATGTTTTATAATATCCCTCTATTATCTTTTTAAAAGATTTTTCTTCTTAGTGGACTGATAAGAACCCACTGACCTTGCGTCGGATGAGCCTTTCCAGGCTGAGACTAGGAGCCAAGAAAATCACTGTCTGTATATTGCATTCGAAACTCTGGTAAAATATATCCAATGTGGTTTATAGACCTTTCACATGAATTATCAGTGATTCAGTGTGAAGGTTTAAAGAATTGGTTCACCTAAAAACGATTTGCTGAAAATGTCCTCACCCTCAGGATATCCAAAATCTAAATGAGTTTTTTTTCTTCATCAGATTTGGAGAAATTTAGCAATACATCATTTGTCCACCAATAGATCCTCTGCAGTGAATGGGTACCATCCGAATGAGAGTCCAAACAGCTGATAAAAACATCACAATAATCCACACCACTCCAGTCCATCAGTTAATGTCTTGTCAAATAAAAAGCTACATGTTTTCAAGCTGTCACTTCTGGCCATAATGAATTAGAATGTTTCCTCCAGTGAAAAAGTCCATCCCCTGTTCCTCTCACATCAAAATCCACCAACATGTTTGTTTAGAACTGCTTTAGACTGTTTTTGCATGTAAACGGTGCTTAACCTGTGCATATTTCTCTCCTGATTGAGACAAGATGACATTTTCTCTTGGGAAAGCAATATTATGGATAGAGGACTTGTATTTCTTTCTTACCAACACACACACAGCTTTTCACGTCTTTTCACGAGATGTTAATTGATGGACTGGAGTGGTGTGGATTACTTGTGGATTATTGTGATGTTTTTATCAGCTGTTTGGACTCTCATTCTGACGGCACCCGTTCACTGCAGAGGATCCATTCGGGAGCAAGTGATGTACTGATCAATTTCTCCAAATCTGTTCTGATGAAGACACAAACTACATGTACATCTTGGATGGCCTGAGGGTGAGTAAATGTTCAGCAAATTTTCGTTTTTGGATGAACTATTCCTTTAATCACTTTTATATTTGCACGGAGGTGCACAGGGATCTGATTTCTGCTTTTAAAGGCCAGCTGAAATTCATCAGCAATTCATGGAGTGTGAATGCAACCTCATGTCACAGAAGGGTTGGGTTTGACTAGACATCATTACCTTATTCATTAAAACGCCCTTGTGCAGTTTTATTCACGCCATTTAACATTTAGAGCAGTTATAATGCTGGAAAGCCTGACTTTGGAGCACTTTTATTGTATAAATGGAACTGCTAACCAGGATGCTTTCACTATTTTATTTGTGTTCACCCCTGATGTCTCACCATGCTAAAGAAAATCTGTAATGATCTCTCTCTGTGAAAGATTTACCAAAACTGATTTTTCCCTGCAGAAATGTCAATATGAACTCTGTATACAGAACCTCAGATCGTCCTGCGTCGCTGCAGTTTATTCTGTCCTGGCAGAAAACTAGACACAGGGAACAGGGCTTGTCTGGGTGCTTTTAAATTTATAAGACTCTCCGCGTGTATGTGGTGATCTCCTCACTGGGAATGTTTCTCATGGGAACACAACCTAATTGGTTTCATCTCAGCCGGCTGTTTTATGAACATTAGCGCTCGTAAAATATCTTTATGCGTGTGTGTTTTTGCACGCTGTGTTGTGAGCATTGATCAAGCTGAGAAACTGCATATAGGATACTTTAATGAAATGAAATAAAGGTGGCACAAATGCGTGCTCTATTTTCACTCACATACATGTGTTTATGTGTCTATGTGTGGCAGTGAATGCTTTATATAACGTCGTTAAGTTGTGTGTGTGTGTGTGCATGTGTGTTGTATGCTCTGTTTCACATATTGTTTATAGGCTTTCTGCTTCTCTCTCTCATTCTTATTCAGACTCGCTGTGATTTGCTTGGACTGTAGCTGCCAGACATTATGTAACTTGGGCGTTTTGATGCCATCCTGAATTGGTCACACAGATACAGACAAACATAGCCACCCACAAACTGTGTCACTCTGCTGCTTCTCAAAGAAGTCTGAACATTAATTTTCTGCTTTAACCAGAGGCAAAAAGAGTGAAAATCTGCTTCCAAATCTTGATCTTACATGATGTTTGCTGTGTTCAAAGGCAAGCCTGTCTAATTGTGCATGATTTTTATAGGATGTCTCTGCATTATAGTTCACAAGTGCTGCCACCATAGACTTTGCTGTTGACATGACAGTCAGTGTTGTTTATTATGAGCTTCCTTGCACAAAATATTATTTCAATTTAAAATAACATTTTCTATCTTAATATATTTTAAAATATCATTTATTCCTGTGATGAAAGGTGAATTTTCAGCATCATTACTCCAGTCTTCAATGTCACATGATCCTTCAGAAATCAATAAGATTTTTTATTTTATTTTTATTTATTTTTTGGGGCATAAAACTGGTTTAAAATACAAAATAATATCATTTGGGAGGGTCTGTGAGTCTGAGGAATTGAGGGAAAGGCGGAGGTGTTCATCTAGAGATCAGGGATGATGCAAGACCCGATATGCATTTAGAAATGTTCCAAATCCGTACTGACTTCCTTCTTCTGTGGAACACCAAAGAGGATAGTTTAAAGAATGCTTCAGCTGTTTTTGTCCATGCAGTGAAAGTCAGTGGGGTCCAAAACAATACTGGACTCATTTTTTGGATGAACAAAACATGGCCAGATTTCAACACATCTCTTTTTTTTACTGTGTGTTCCACAGAAGAATGAAAGTCATACAGGTTTGGAATGATATGAGGATGAGTAAATGATGACAGAATTGTATTTTTTGGGTGATCTATCACTTTAAATGATTACATTTGGTCCCTCTCCATTTTGATGTGGTTACATCAGTGCTAGAGATCAAATGTTTTTTTGTACAAGTGGGAAGCATTTCCCTATAGAGATCCATTACGGATTCAGCGGTGTCTGTCAGGGGCTTAATTTACTTCCTCAGATTTAAAAATATCTCTAATTATGGTTTGACAGACATCATGAGATGGGGTGACCTAGTTAGTGTTAACATCTGCATATTAAACGAGCCGCAACAGGAAAAAAAATCGGTTTCGGAAGAACTGGACAGAATGAGGAACAGAAGAATCATTGTGTAAGAGGACAAATGTTCCCTCGCTCGTGAAAGAGAACGAAAAAAGTGATTAATTGCATCAAGTGCGCTCTGTGTTTTGAGTCCTGACCTTTTAGAGAAGATCAGTCCTGCCTATTAAAGCTAATCTCAGCACTCATCTCACTCACACTCACACACACACACACACACACACACACACACACACACACACACACACACACACACACACACACACACACACACACACACACACACACACACACACACACACACACACACACACACACACACACACACACACACACACACACACACTCTCACTCACTCACTCATCCCAGAGCTTATCACTCACAATTAACAGATCAATATGGAGATCAATATACAAACATCCACACACAGGGCAAAGTATGTATAACAAACAAAACCAATGCCTGATAAGATCCAGAAGGCTGTTCAGATACTAGCATCAGAGTTCAGACCAGGCTGACTGGGACTGAGGAAAAACCAGATAAAAGCTGCAGTGCTACTAACTTTACATTTTCAGTAGCTTGATTGTGAATGAGTTTTAATAATGGCTTTTCCAATAGCAAATACTTAACAATGTTTTTAATGTATAGCAACAAACTATAATTAATTATTAAATCTAATTATTAATTATTTTTTTTATATTATTTAATCTTGAATAATTAAATGCATTCTAAAACATCATTTCACTACTAATATCAGCACACTGCTAAATAGCAATTATTATAATAATTATTTTTCTTAAAAAAAAAATCGAATGCCTTTTCCTAAAATAATAATCACTAATTATCAATTATGAACAAATTAAATTGATACTGATTATTTTTATTATTATTTTTTTATATCTAAATGTCACATGACTGGCATTTGTAGCACACTGCGTTAATAATTATTATTAATCAATAATTATTAAAGCTAATTATTAATATTATTTTTCTAGTTACTAATTCTGATAATAACTAATTGTAAATATGAGTTACTAATATTATATTATTTAAATTCCTTCTAAAATTTCCTCTGGCATTCATAGCACACAGTTTTCTTAATTATTTTCAATAATTATTATTAATTATTAATCAAAAATACTAATGCTAATCAATAATATTAAATCTAATTAGTCATTTTGTAAATAATAAAGTAAATGCCTTTTTTGCGCACACCTTTAATAATTAATTATTAATAAATTAAAACTAATTATTCATTATAATTATTTATACAGAGAGAGATTTTTTTTACAATTATTTATCAGTAAAAAAAAAAAAAATATATATATATATATAGTTTTTTATTTTTTTTAATTATTATTTTTTTCTATAAATAATTAAATGCATACTCCTAAAATGTCCTCTCCATGGCATTTGTAGTATTGGAAAGTTGTTTTATATTTGTTACTGTGAATTGGTTTGTTTAGACAATTATGTTAACTAACCAGTTCAAAAAGAAATGATTCGCTAATTCTGCACAGAGATGTCTTTGTGTTTTTCCATGTTAAACCCTGCTGTTCATCACTGTTTTCAGTTCTGTTTTGTTCTTAAATTATAAATGACATCTCATATATTTTAAAAGATAATAAATCACTGCAATTTTTTGTCAGTTTCTTGTATTGTAGCACTTTTGTAATGTTTTTGTTAGTATTGTAGTTGCTTGTAACTATCTGTTCAGAAGTACCACTCAGTGTAAATGGGCCCAATGGTTAGCGAGTCGGACTTATAACCTAAGGTCACAGGTTCGAGTCTCTGTATTGTTCTTTCCCTCCCCCCACCTACAATCCCTTCCGGTACAGAGACTCGAACCTGTAACATTTGGATAAGGCCCATTAGTTCCGAGTATGGGACACCACATGTCACATCCTCTTGTTCGCCTTTAACTTTGCAAACTACAGTTTTAAAGTAGTTTCCCAGCAATGGACATCATAGAATCAGATATGGGATAAAGTGATGGGGATATATCCATATATTTTGCTACCCATCATGCAACAGGAAAGGCAGGTGTGGAGATGATGTGTGATTTGGTGGCTCAATCCATTCTTGTGCAATTCTCAGCCTTACCGTGTGATTAAGTGTCCTTCGTCAGACAGGCAGCGCTCTGACATTTACGCTTCTTTACGAGACCTGATATTCTTGTCAAAACCAGTGAAACACGGAGTTGTGGATAATAACTCAACTAAAAGTTGGTTTGCTTTGAACTTAGAAAAGATTTATGCTGAGCTTTACGGATTCACAGCCTGTCAGAGAGTGTTGATCATTTGAATCGTTTCATACAGGCTCCTCCTGACTTCCAGCGCAAGCATCACCTTTACTATCGCTCATGTACGGTTAGTTATTTGAACAAACCCCCAATCCTAAACTTTAATGCATACTGTATCTAATCCTGCACCGTTTCTGCTACAGACATGAATGACACCTTAAATCAGATGATTTATTGATATGGTTTTCTGTTATGGTGAATTGATATGATCTCATTCAAACACTGATAAATACGAATGAAGACAGAATTTTCATTTTATGAACTATCCCATATTATGAACTATCCCATCATGTTCTTTTCTTTTTCTTAAGATTGGAATTAGAATTCTTGAAAAGCATGTTTTTAAAAATCATTGTAAAAAAAAAAAAAAAACACTTTTTAACGTTAGAATGACATCCAACTTGTTTTAAATCCTAATTTTATTAATTCTGTCATTTAGTAATCTCTTTAATAATTATTATTATTTATTTGTCAAATCATGCAAATTCATACGAATTTCCCAACAATTCACCAACATAGAATAAGATGATGTTTGCCAGATACATGAAACATTCTTAAGAACAAAAATAATTTCTTAACTGCCATTTGATTCAGATTTTCTAAGAAAAAGTTATGAATTTTTTATGTGCAAAATTATTTTTTTTCTTTTTCTTAAGATTTAGAATTAGAATTCTTAAAAACCATTGTTAAAAAATTCTTAAAGTAAAATAAGAAATGTTACAGAAAATTTCTCAAGTATTGCTCTTTTATGAACATCCTAGAATTTCTCGTAAGACTTTTCTTAAGATTTTCCCCAGGATGTCACAGAAAGTTTGAGGCCCACTCTTTTGACTCGCAACCAGAAATCATCCACAACACTCACTGTGGCAGCAAGTTTTTGTGCTGACAATCACCACCCACATTTCCACCAGAATCTAGTTGTATTTATGATTTAGCAGATGATAAATATTACAGCGTATACTGCTGCAACACTTCATGTTGATGTTCATGCTCATGATTGGCCTCCAGAGCTGTCAATCATTAGCAGGCATTACACAGTCTAAGTGTAGTGCACTCGACCTTGCTGATTAGAAGAGGCTTGGGGGAGTTTAACACATCTGACGAGATCTTAATGAGGCCGTTCACCTTGTCAGGATCCCTGTAATGTGTACCTTGACAGCGCTGGGAATACACTCAGACGTACACACACGCAGTCAGAGAGATCCGTTATTTATGGATGAAAAAGGGCCAGTCACTGACGGCTGTATGCCGACACCCACGTCCTGATGTCATGTGGCCCTCATGCATATTCGTAATGATCCAGAATGTTCCACATCTATTTTTTGCCCAACTTTCTCTCGTCAAACTCGACGGATGCAGGCCAAGACATCGGTGAGAAATGATGCATCTGAGTTTCTCAACACTACAAGCCTATTGCATCAGGTGAAAATGCCAAAGCGATGTAATTATGAGTTTAGGATGAGATCTGAATCTGGATTTATATTCTGGAATTTGGAATCTTCTTTCTCTCTCATTTCCACTTGTCAATCTTTGTCCTACATTCACCACCCTCTCTTCCTTTTTTCTCGCTCTATTTTTAGCTGTTCCCATCTCCGTGTTACTCCAAATTTTTCCTCCCCATCTTTCACCGTTACTCTTTCCACCAGAGTTTCCTCCATTCCATATTCATTATCTTTTCAATTTCCATTCTTTGCCATCTTTCTTCCCTTCCTGCCTTTCCAAATGGAAACCACATGTGAAACCTACTTTGCATTATTTATTAATGCATTCAATTTACATTTATAATGTAATATAATTTCTAAAAAATATAAGAAGCACTGTTTTCAGTATTGATAATAATAAGAAATGTTCTTGAGCAGCAAATCAGTATATTAGAATGATTTCTGAAGGATCATGTGACACTGAAGACTGAAGTAATGATGCTGAAAATTCAGATTTGCATCACAGGAATAAATTACATTTTACTTTATATTCAAACAAGGCTCAAACAAATAAATTCAGCCTTGGTAAGCATAATAGATTTTAAACTCAAATCTTAACATCCCCAAACTTTTACATTTTGTTGTGTTACAATAAATCAGTGTAATATATTAGGAATATATTGTTTAATTTTATTTAGCTTGTATATTTGCAACAAACAGGTCATCATGTCTCCTGCAGTCACTAGTGAGTTTCTCAGTCACAAAAATATCCAGTCTCATCCCAATTTACTTGCTTATATTTCTGTTTTGGCGCCACACATGTGTCAGCACATGGTGCTCTGTGGTTACGGCAATAACAAAGAAAAACGCTTGGCTTGCTGCTTTACTGCTGATGGTGAATTTTTCATCTGTCCAGTAACTCCATTTTATTTGCTCACCAAAGTCCGTTTTTACTTGCATTTGGTGCTTGGCGAGTGTTATTCTTAGATATTGTGTGGGAGTAAGTTTCGCAACTCTTTCGCTAATGTTTTCTTAATGTTCAGTCATTAAAAAGTTTGAAACAACAGTTCATTTTTATTGGTGAATCACAAACAAACATCATGATGAGCATGAGCACGTCTGTGTTTATCTGCGGCCGAATCACACTCATAATCAGAGTCGATTGTCTGCAAATCAACAAACCCATGTCTGCACTATTTGTGTAACTTTCCAAAATGTAACTTCGGTTTAAATGATTGTGCAAAATGTTTTCAAAACATGACCAAAAACCAATGATTGCTCTTTTTTCTGTAAAGAACTGATTTGTAGTGTCTCACATTGAACCACAGCTAATTAGTCTCTATATAACATCAGTAAGCTCCGCTTTAAATTTGCCATGTCTTCTAAAGGTTACTCACATTTTCCTCATTTCATATGAATGAAATGAATGATCTTCTATGGAGAGTTTCTTCACTTGTTTAAAGCAGTGAAGGCTGTAATGTTCTGGTTGTTCTGGGTGGCTCTGAACTCCAGCACACCTTTACGATTGTTCATTTGTGTTGGACAGAGGCTGGGACTGCCCTCGGTCACGGGTTAGAAATGTCTCGCCAGTAATTTACTTGATGTTGGTGTTCAATAGTCATTAAAGAAACTAATTGGGAGATCTCCAGCAAATATGGATTGAAAATTGAGTGTGATTGCATCTCTTTTACACAGAACGAGTGGAAGGGAGGAGCTGGGAAAGATGAGTATGTGATTAGTTTCTAGATGAAAATGCAGGAGGTGATTCGTTTTTTCTACAACACACTTCAATCTTCTACAGGAGAGAAAAATCCCAATGAGAGCTTTAATATCTCCACCGTCTCTCCTGGACTGCATTAGAGATTAAATGGAGAGCGTAAAGAGACTTTTGGAGACGAAAGGAGCAGCCTGATTCTCAGATGTTTATCCTGATTTCCATATTTGATTGCATATTGACATTCTCCAAGTGATCTGAGCTGCTCCATATTTATTCTATAGCCCTTTACTCTTATTTTATGACAGCTGCGGACATATATGTGCCCATTTTTCCTCCTGAAGGAATTTAAGAGTCAAAGTTGATGAAACTTAATTAAGTCTCATGAGCTAAAAGTGCAATAAACTGTTCCTCTGGGCTAGATCCATATAAAACCACATAACTCTTTGTGTGTGTGTGTGTGTGTGTGTGTGTGTGTGAGAGAGAGAGAGAGAGAGAGAGAGAGAGAGATACACTCTTTTACATGCAGTATTGATGCCCGGGGTGTATGTAGGTCACTGATGGCTTCCCAGTGATGGAGAGAGAATGAGATCAGGAAGAAATAAAACACTAGAATGTAAAAGATGAGGAAACCTTAATGGAATACTTAAGCCAAAAATGAAAATTATGGCATAATTTCACTCTCCTTCATGTTATTCCAAACCCGTAAGACTTACTTTCCTCTGTGCAACACAAAAGATGTTATCCACCACCTTCTGCTGAAGTAGGCTATGCCATTTTCTCTCCATGTGCGAGACTTCTGATTCATTAGCCACTATAGGTGTAGGTAGTTAACTTTAAAACTAGTAGTGCTACAATCCAGTGTGCTTATGATTAAGACAATACATTAAAATATTATGATAAGAAACACCAGTTTGCATTATTAAGCAGAATAATGAGTGGAAGTCTTGCAAATTCAAATGGTAAATGTCCGCATTTTTGTCATGGATAGAGAATGTTAACGTTGCTCTTTTATATATTAATAAATGTGGATGGAGACCAGGATGACAAAAAAATAACCAAATCTTTAATTTCAAACCAAGCAGCTTTCTGTTACATAATGTTGTTAAATGCCATTGTTGTGATTTGAATGAGCATCGTTAATGAAAAACCTGCCGTGACATGTCTTTATTTAAATTTTTGGCTGAATTATTTCTTTTTGGACAGATTGTAAACACCCTCAGGCGTTACGCTGGTTTGGTTTAAGGGGAGCATGTGTTAGTGTGTTGGTGTGTGTGTGTGTTTGATGGTAGAGAGTAAAGACACTCTCTGTGCTCAGGGGGCTTTGGATCCGTCTTCACTCGTCTCTTAATTACACCCTCACAGAGCCTCACTGACGGGTTGCCAGATTGTTCAGCGTCTGGGCCGGAAAGGGTCTGTGTGAATGAGTCGCCATGTTGAGATGTCAGAACGTGTCTGGAGGGATTCTCAGGTACAGAGAGCCAAGTGATATGAGGACGAAACACTGCTGCACTCTGTATGTGTCTGTAGGTCAGGTTTTGTATTCATTCTGGGGACCAAATGTTCCCAAACAAGATAGTGAAACCTGAAATAACTCACCTTGTGGAAACCAGCCAAAGTCCCTGTAAGAAAACAGCTTCATAAACATTAAATAACGTGTTAATGAAAATCTAAAAATGCAGAAAGGTTTGTGTGAGTGTTAGAAAATGTAATTAAAGGGACAGTCCATCCAGAAATGAGAATTTTGTCATAATTTAC